>NC_064813.1:39996086-40054193 GCF_023721935.1 Panthera uncia
TATATATATATTATATATATATATTATATATATATCATGGCTAAGACGGATACCTGGTAAAATCCTAATGTCCTTGTCTTAGTGAAAAGAAACACTGTTTCTTCACTGTGCTGGCAACTGCCAGAGTCTACACTGCTGGCCTGCCAACTTAAAGCTGAAAATGTAACTAAAATCCTACCCAACAAATTAGATATTTGCAAAGAGGAAACTAATACATTTTCAAGTGAAGTCCCACATTTTAGGAATAAAAAAATCAATAAAGAAACATGATTTGTCAGTAAGTTAATCAGGCCTTAGTGCACACCATGCAAGATAGACTTATATTTCAGTAGGAGGAAGCAAAAGACGGCACAAGGCAGAGCAGTTGGATTGTAAATAGGTCTCTTTCCATACCTAAGAGATGGTGTGAAATGTCTTTGGAGAAACTGACACAAATGGTTCTCCCAAGGAAAAAAAAATTAATAATAATTATTCTCCCATATGGATAATGAAGTTTGAAAGAGGCAGTTCTGCCTAGAAGCAGCAAGAGAAAGTAAATGGTCTCCTAAATTGTTTCATTTGGTCAGTTCCCTGCATCAGAGGTCCTAAGTTAACTTTCTACTCTAACCCAGCAGCCAGTATAGTATTTTTACAACCAAAAAGGGAATGGGGTGGGGAGGGGAGGGAGGGCAGGAGAGGAAGCTGACATTTTAAGAACGCACTTCCTTTTATAACTATCACATTTAGTTCTTACTGTAAGAGTAAGTGGTAACTTGCTCAAGGTCACATAGTAAGATGTCAGAGCAACAATTAGAACTCAGGTGCAGCCAACGATATCACGCTTCTTCCCAGAAGCATTAGCAGTTTAGTTCAGTGAGTCTTTACTGAGCACCTATCATGTTCTTGCACTGTAGGATATAACTGGGAATAAGTGCATGGATCACAGATAAGGAACCCCCCCCCCACCCATAACAACATGTTTTTTTTAAAACGTGTGTATGGGGGCGCCTCGGTGGCTCAGTCGGTTAAGCGTCCGACTTCGGCTCAGGTCATGATCTCACGGTTTGTAGGTTCAGGCCCTGCATCGGGCTCTGTGCTGACCGCTCAGAGCCTGGAGCCTGCTTTGGATTCTGTGTCTCCCTCTCTCTCTGCCCCTCCCTTGTTCATGCTCTGTCTCTCTCTGTCTCAAAAATAAATAAACATTAAAAAAATTTTTTTTAAAGAATGTGTCTATGTACGTGTTTGTATTTCTGTAACCTTATCTTAAAATTCGTGACTTTTTGGAAGCCTTTGTAGCTGGATCCCACTGGTTACCGCTGTTATCTCCTTAGCACTTACTCACATGTTTTCCGTACATTGCTTCAGACGAGCGTGTTTATTATGTTCATGGTGCTCTCCTGACTCTGTCATGCAGCTGATTCTGTTTATTCCTCCTTGGTGCCTCTTCTACAGTGCTCTGCACACAGTGGGTTCTTTTTTTTTTTAAGTTTATTTATTTTGAGAGAGACAGAGACAGCATGAGTGGTGGAGGGGCAGAGAGGGGGCAGAGAGATAGAATCCCAAGCAGGCTCCAAGCTGCCAGCGCAAAGCCCAACATGGGGCTTGAACCCATGAAGCTGTGAGATCATGACCTGAGCCAAAACCAGGAGTCAGATGCTTAACCCACTGAGCCACCCAGGCACCCCTGCATGCAGTGAGTTCTTAAATTCAATAGACCCTCAACATTGCTCATGTGGAGTCCATTCTTAATTCATGAATCTTTGGCATGTCACAATTTACAGTTTTCCTGCAATGTGAATTCAAATTCACCCAGATGCCTTAAAGGCTGGACCTTATCACTAAGCTGGTGAGTGGGCATAGCCAACAGTCCAGCATTTCAGTTTTACTTGGGCATACTTGAAGAATTTTTATCCATTAAGTAATTCTTGGGAGGGGATTAAAATTTCGTTTCTTTTTTGAAAATAGGCTTCAGGTAAGAGAAAAAAACCTTAGTTAGTGTTGACAAGTTAGCAATTGATAGTGCAGGATATGCATATGACTCTCACTGAAGTTTAGCTATAAATATGAGACAGGGGAATTCCTGAATTCCAGATTTGCAAGTTTTCGTATACTCAACTCCAAGTGCATGAGAACGTTAAAGAGACACCATATACTTTTCTTACTGGCTTCCCCAGCTCAAATGGGGCACATCCTCACGTTAAAAAGCCTTTATTTAGTACAATGGTGCTTGACTAGGGCTGTACAACAGAATCACCTGGGGGACTTTTTAATAAATATGTGTATTAAGGCCCTACTCTAGACCTACAGAAAGAGAATCTCTAGGATTGAGGCTGAGATGTGCACATTTTTAAAAAGTACATGAAAGAATTCTGGTGAATACAACCTCTGATTTAGAGAGAGAATTCCACCTTTCAGCAAGCTTACCTGTTTGGTCCCTCTTTAGTCAGATGTGCTGTTGCACCACACTTCTGGACAGCTTTGGGGGTGGCATATTGCAGTGTCATGCTGTGTTGGTTGACAAACCAGTGGTTTCCAGGGACTTGAACACTTCAGCAAAACAGTGTCTTGGAGTAGCTCCTCAGTAGTTGAAGGATTTATTATTCATTTTATAGATTATCGGGCCCTTGTTTCTCTTCTTCCTTCTTTTGTGTGTGCTTGAGGACTTGGTTGTTCCTCCGTACCTCCAAAGAGGAAATAAGTAAATATATTCAAATCAACTGAGTTTTTATTTGCCTGAGTTCCTCAAAAAAAAAAAGTGGAAACGAGTGTCACAGTCATCTATGATTTTTAAAAATGTGACATATCAACATAATCATTTCTTGTTATTTACAGTGACCGTAGATAGATAACCAAGCTGAGAGTTTGCATCTATAAAATTCCTTTCTTCTGAGACTTCAGAGTACTCTCTTATTCTTTTCAATTTTTAACCAACATCCTAGAGACTAGGATGGGACTTCCCCCTCCCTGCACCCTCTCACTCGTCTTCTTTTACTAGAGATGTAGGATAAAGCCAGGAACTGTCCTGAGTTTTAATATTTCTAGACTGCAGTATTCACTCAGGGCAGGGTTGGAGGTTGGTGAACTGAAGGAAGTTAATAGAATGGATATTGATATCCAGAGAGGTTAAATGCCATATAGAAAATTGGTCCCTCCTAGAACACAAGGATGCTGGTCATGTGGTGGATAGGGGTAGACAGTGTAGTTTTTGGTCAGTTGACAGTTTGCTGACTTCCAGTTACAAAAGATGCTCTCCCCCAAAGTCTCAAATCTAGTGAGCTAAGTAGCCTTTTGTGCAGTCAGTTGAATTGCTTTTCTTAAATTGCACCCCTATCTGCAACTGTGAAGTTGAGACGTCTGATTTGAAAAGTACATTTATAAATGGAAATAATAATTATCAGTCCCTTTCTAATGCTGGTTTTGTTTTTGTTTTGTCTCTTCCTTTCTCTAGCATGAAAGACTTTCTAGGTAAGACCTTTCCCTATTTTATATGCATGCTTAATACTTGTGAGAAGTGCATGTCTAATTAAACTTAGCTTTATATAGTGTAGTTGTATTTCTCACATCCTTTCCTTCCTTTTCATTTCCTCAGCCACCAAAGTAGTTCATACTTTTATTATTTCCTGCCTAAGTTAATGCAGTGCCTTTTCAACTCACCTCCTCCTTCATATTCTCCTACTTCCACTTCATTTTGTGTATTTCCACTATGTTAATTTTCCTAAAGCACCTACCAGGCACTGTGTGGGGGTAACAACATGAATAAAATGCTATCCTCACCTTCCATGAGGGCCAAGATAGAAGTATGGACAGGTATTAGGAACAGAGAGAAGAGGCCGTTAACCTAATCTGGTAGTTCATGGTGCTGGCAGGGGAGATGCCTGAATTGAGATTATTAGATACTGTCATTTAATAGTGGATCTAACACAATTCCTTGTACCTAGATGGTGCTCAGTAATAATTTATTGAATGAACTAAAGAGCAGTTTTGCAATTGCTGAAATCCTAAGGAAGCCTATCAGAGTTTGAGGCATGATCCTCTGTAATTTTTCACCTAGCATCTAAGGGTACCAAACTCATCTTCCTGAAGAACAAAATGAAAAATAATAAAGACTGTAGAGCCAAAACTATGAATCTCTCTTTTTCCACTGCTCCTCTGATAGGGAAATTAAGAAGAGACTGAGAGAAGATGTATTTATGGGATAGCATAGAGCAAATGAGTCTTGATTTGTTTGATAATTGAGCTGGTTCTACCTTAATGGTGTATTTCAAAATGTATCAGCTTGCATGCATTCTGCTCCTGCTTACCCTCTCACCAGGCACCAGCTGAGGATAAATAATTTACATCTAACCTAGCAGAAAATTAGTTTTGTAAAATTGGTGCAGAATAGTATTTTGCTATAGTTAATTTTTTTGTGAATTCTGGTACATTATTAATGGCCATTCATGAAAAGAGACTTTCCCTACAGACCTCAACATGTGCTATAAAAATAATGGTTAAGACAGTGAGGTACTAGTTCAAGAATAAACAAAGATATTAATGGAACACAGCAGGTAGCCCCCCCAGAGTCATTGTGTATCAGGTGATTTTCCAGTTCAGGAGGGGAAGAGTTATCTAATAAGTAATCATTGGGACAATTGACTCTCTGTTTGGGAAAGTAGATCCTTCCCTGAAGCCATACCAAATAAACAAAAACAAAACCAGATTCCAGATGGATTACAGTTTTTAAGAGACAAAGATTTTACTACAAAAACAGTAGAAGAGAATATTTATAATCTTTATATAGGAGAGACACTCCCAGGCAGGTAAAAATTGTCAAATTTAGTTACATGAAATTTAAAATCTCTGCTAGTAAAAGGTGCCATAAACAGAAATAAAAAGTGGGAAAATATACTTACCCCTTGATTAAAGAGTTTCACTTCTAAAGTTTTATCCAAAGAAAATAAATGGACAAATGCACTAAGATTTATAGACCAGTCTTCTCACTACAGCATCATCAAAACATATAGGTGTCTATCAGTAGAGAATTAAATGATCACACAGCAGTACGGTGGAAGACTGTGCAGTCATTTTGTTTTTAATGAGGCAGATGTATGTTTACTTACACAGTAAGATGCCTCCAGGAATAGTGATCAGTGTAGGGAGGAGAAAGAAAGTTAGACAACTGTATGTATTATGTGATTTTATTTACAGCAATATATATTGTAACATATTTATGTGTTTAACCTTTTGCACGGATACGAAGTAAACTGTTAATAGTGGGCTATTTCTTAGGCAGGATTATGGAGTGACTTTCACTTCCTATGTTAGATACTTTGGTACTACTTAAATTTTTCTACAAGCATGTATTGCTTTTATATTCAGAAAAGTCAGTAAGGAGGTTTCTATTTACATTTTTTTTTTTTTAATGAAGCATAAGAAGAAACAAAGTTGTGAAGAATGGTGTAGGGCTTACCATCTCTGTAAGACAAAGCGATCGTTAATGTCACTAGGAGCTTTGCCTCTCCCCACTGTGTCCTCCTTATTGCTCGTCTACTTCTTTTAATACTTACTTCAGCTCCCCCAGCCCCAACTTTGGCAATAGCTACCACAGGACAGAGACCTCAGATGGAAGTTCCCCAGCCGTGACTGTTCAGACCATCCCGGTTTGGGGATATAGAGCTCTGCAGGGCTGGTTTGTACATAGCGGTCTTGTGTGCCACATTTTCATTTGGCAAGAACAGAGTCTGAGAAAAACGTAAGCCAGTGCGAAGAATCAGGATGATAGTTGTGCACTTAAATGGATAATCAGCTGACAGACCCTGCCCTTCATGCACTTACCACTACTGAAAATGAACTACCATCCACTCTCAGAGCTCAGTTGCCGCAAGATGTAGAAATCCTCATCATAGCCCACCAGTCTCAATGTGGAATATAGAATGGAGGGTAGAAAACAGCTGTTTGGGCACGGTGGTGGTACCCTGAAATGCTTGAGATTCCAACAAACCTGCAGCGCACCTCACAAAATGTACGTACCATGCCCTCGTTTCCGTTCCTCCCCCATCCACCCTCCAGCTCAGAACTCCGGGGCCATATGTTTCTGACTCATTGAAAGTTCATTGGAATCATTTTCTAAGAGCCATTGAGATCCAAGAAACTTCTGCTTTTAAAAGCTCACTCTTGAGGAAAGCCGTTCAACCCTAAACTAATTTGAAAAGCTCTAAGATTTAAGCCAGCACATGGGTCCAAACCACCGACTTTTCAAGTAAGCTCCATTCTTGGCAAATGACAGCCTCCTCCAAGCTGTCGCAGCTTAGCCCCGAAGTCCGAGAACAGGAGGGAGGTTCAGGGAAGGAACATGCGTTGTTTCCAGCCAGAGCATTCAAGTGCTTCTTAGAAAGGGGGTTAAACTACTTATCTTCATCCTATTTCTTTGTTCTCAAAACCAATGTTTACCTTTAACGTGTCTCCCACAGGTTGGAATCAGGAGGTAGCAACCCTACCAGCAGTGATTCTTACGGTGACCGTGACCGGGCTTCAGCAAGAGCCCGACGGGAGGCACGGGAGGCCCGCCTCGCCAGCCTGAGCAGCCGCGCGGAAGAGGACACCAACAGGGATTATAAAAAAGTAGGATCCCTTGTCAACTTGTCTGTTCTTCGGTTATGACAATGCAGACCTTTTGGCCTTTTCCCCAATGTAGAAAAATGAGTGTAGTTCTGATGAGGCAGAAGAAAAGGTGTTTACATGACAAACAGTAGCATCTAATTCCTTTCAGGTTCTCGGTTTGCTCCACCTCTCCACCAGCTTCCTAAAGACCACTCCGTGATTGTTTTTAGTGCAGTAAATATATGCCTAGAATCAGATATGTTGAGGTGTAGGAAAAAGTGAAGATTGACAATTGTAGAAAGGGGAAATAAAAGTCATGCTGTGTGTCTGAGCCCCAGAGAATCATTTGGTAGACTCTGGTACTATTAACGAACACATGCTTTTCATGAGGTCCCGTGAATGCCAAGCCGAATACTTCTTGATGATAGTACATGGTAATCTGGTTTGGAGGGGGTTTAAAACACTTTACAGTTCATTTCCTTTGGTTCTTGCAGAGGAGTACCTAGCACCCAGGGCAGACTTTAAAACCTTCCCTTTCAAGTGCTTAGATACCAGAGGAGAAAACCATTTTTGTTAGAAATGTTTGTTTTGTTAATGTTGTGTTAAGCAGAACCTGACTGAAATCAATATACACGCTAGGCCAGCTCTAAAAAAAATAATTCTCTTTGTATGGGGAACCACAATGGCTATTTTTCCCCCAGAGACTAACATTATTGAAGCCATTGTATTTGTGTTCGGGACCTGGGACTTCAGTGTTACGAAGCAAGAAACCAGTTGGCTGAATGTATTCTGTTTCCTAGATTTTCTCCATCTGCCCCACAGTGATGGTTTGGGGGGTTTCTCATATGATGAAACTGAGTGGGTTCTAATTCTGGGAAGCGTGCCTAGTAGGTGACCCGATTCTCTTTCCCTCCCCTCAGCTCTACGAGAGTGCCCTAACCGAAAACCAAAAACTGAAAACAAAACTTCAAGAGGCCCAGCTAGAGCTAGCAGATATAAAGTCCAAGCTTGAGAAGATGGCCCAGGTAAGGGAGAAGAAGAAGAAAAAGATTGGGCGGCAGGGGTGAGTATGAGGAGGCAAAGTAACCTAGGGGGCTAGAGGTGGGAAGTAATACAGAACTAAGATTGACCCTCCTCAGAGACAGGGAGACAGAAGCCTCTTAGATTCTAATTTGATTTCAGGGTTCAATCAGCATTTAACTTAAAATGGAAAATTCCTGCACTAACAATTCCTAATGGCCTGAATGCTAATAATTAATATTATGGACTATCTACTGATTGATTTCTTAGTAGAAAAGTATCAATCAGCATCACAAGATTAGTCCTAGACAGTGTCTCCTGTCTTGATCATCATGTTTCAGTCCAGTTTATGTACAGTCACCTCCTAGAGAGGAATGAGGAAGACACCATTAAACCCAGTACAGAGAGGTAGCAAATTAGGCCTAGAGAAATAAGTGGCTTGCGTAGGTCATATAAGAAATCAAGGACACAAGTGTTGTTAGAACACGCGACCAGGTCCCAAAGTATATGTTACCTCCTCGAGTCACCAGTGTTTTCCAGCCGAGGAATAAGGAATATTAGTGGCAAACAGACCAGATAAACCATTTCCTTTTACTGCCAGGCCTGATTTAATTAGGTGACACTCTGGAGGGCACTGGAGGCAATAACCTCATCAACAGTGTGGCAGACGCCGCAGCTGAAAGCTGAAACAAGTGCTATCTTGGGTTATTGCTGAGTTAACAGGAAACCTATTGAGTTATTGCCCTCCTGGAATGCCCAGGACTAAGAATTTTGAAAGCTGAACTGAGGTAAAAACCGACTGTTTACTGGGAAAGCATAAATGAAAACCAGAGATGGCTCGTAGTTCTGATATAATCCAAAAGCAAAGACTAAAACGGTAGGATTGTACAGTACTGGATACGCAGGGTGTGGGGGCAGGGGTGGTTCAGTGCCCTCTGAACATCTTGTTGCAATCCCTCTGGAGTGGGACAAGCCAGCACTTGGAAGCCAGCATCACGGAACTGCATGGAATTTCAACAGGACAGCCACGACACCCACATTTTCCAGAGAAGGGTTTGGTCAGGTGCACAACGAATGGCCTGGCCTGTGAGCCACCTGTCAGTTTGGAAGAGGCACCCCCTCTGCCTGGTTATAATAGCTGAGCATGCCTCTTGTGCTGGGGATTTGTAAGACCAACTGCAGCACAGATGACAGCTGGGCATAAAGTGGTTTAGTAGGACAAGAAAAGTGGGTCTCCATCCAAAAGGAAACACACACACACACACACACACACACACGAGGCAGGGGGACAGAACTAAATAAACCTCAAGGGTGTATTTTGACCCCAACATTACTGAGCCGGGAAAAACGTCTCATTCACTGTACACCCTCAGAAGATTCCTAGGACTGACTTTTACTCTGAAGAGTGCCACCAATTAGCAATGATTAATTAGTACAGATTGCATGCTGCTTCTGATCAGGAATTACTGGGGCTATTTTACAGAAAACTGGGGAGCAGTCATGTGAGGAACCAGAGGAGGACCCACTGTCACCGGCTCCCCACTCTGTCCAGAAGCCCTCTTCTGACAGCACATTTCTTGACCTTTAGGGGTTCTTGGCTTTTCTACCAGCTTGCGCTTCAGAGCAGTGAGCAGTCTAACAAGCTGCTGACACTGACTTGCACAGAGGACACTGAAAATAAAACCAGCCCTTCCAGTCACTGGGGAAAACGATTTACTTTCTAGCCAACTGCTTTGCTGGGTGTGTCAGAATATACTTAGTTTTGCCAAATACAAGTTATTGAAATTCGGAAGAAATAATGGTGCTGCAAACCAGGTCTCTGCTGTTTACCACAAATGGAGCCGTTTGGCAGGACAGAGAGGAGGAGGGCCTGTCAGCCTCGCACATTGTAGGGAGACAGTTACCACATGGACACACATGACGTTGTACGTAAAAGTTCCACCCTAACTCTAAGGGGGTTGAGGTTTAAAAAACAGAAAAAAACTAGTTCTTTGTAGAAGTGGACTAAATGAAATAGTGAAATCAGTACGGCTTCTGTGCTTCACAGGCTGACGAGGATATAAACGAGCTCCAGCATCTACTTTTGCCTTTTTGCTTTTCCTTCCGCTTCATAGTAGATTCAGTGTCAAGGCAGACGGCCATGACCTTCAGAACAGAAGGTGAAAGCCCAGGACAGGAGCCAGGAAGCAAGAGTTTTACTGTTAGTTCTAGCTACTCCTTAGTATTTTGAAAGTTACTAAGAAGTTTCTGCAAGAAGACCAGCATACTTTCTATATTTGTTAAATGTTGTCTGTGCATAGTACTAGACAAAATAAAAATAATCACCTGTGTTTCTTAATTATAGGAAATCTTACAATGCTAAGGCCAAAAGGAACATAAGGGTTCGTTTCCATTCCTCGTTTAAGAGTCACTCACTACCTGAAGTTATTCTACTGTTTAGCTACGGCGGCTAAATCTTTTAGCACTTCTGTAAAATTTATAATGACAGTCAAAGACGTTCTGAAATAATAATAACAATAAGACGTTCTAATCTTTTGTTCAGATAAAATCTTACCTGGAAGCTCAATATACAAAACACATAAGAGTGCAACTGTGGAGTTCAAAGCAGGGCGGATCCATGAGTGGGCTCCTTGAAAGCCCTGGAGGCCCACCCACACGTGAAAACCACCACTTTAAAAGAAAAACAGCCTCAGTGCCCAAAGCAGAAAGAATAGAGTGCAAAGGCATTGCTTAGAAGAGTGCCATGCGAGGGCTTCCTGGGTGGCTCAGTCGGTTAAACCTCCATCTGACTTTGGCTCAGGTCATGATGTCATAGTTCGTGGCTTCAAGCCCTGCATCAGGCTGTACACTGACAGCTCGGAGCCTGGAGCCTGCTTCAGATTCTGTGTCTCCCTCCCTCCCTCCCTCTCTCTCTATCTCTCTCTCTCTCCCCTCTTCCCCCACTTGTGCTTGCTGTCTCTCAAAAATAGATAAATATTAAAAAAAAAAAAAAAAAAAAAAAAGGAAGAAGAAGAGTGCCATAGGGCTTAGACACTCAAGCTCATGAGTCTCTAGCTTTCAAAGAAGAAAAGCCACTTTTCATTTCCCCTGGGTCGTGAGATGACTCACAGAAAAGAGGAAGGGAGGGGGTGGTGAGGTATAAGAAGATAGTTGTGTTGAAGACCTAGCAAGTGTTTGTGTGTGTGTTTTGGTAATGTCTTTGCATTTGTGGCAGTGTTAAGTTTCAAGGAACACTACTGCTGCTTTCCACTCCCCAGTGGGAATCCTGTAAACTTCAGAGAGGCGATAACGTTAGGCTTAGAGATCTGTCAGAATCTGTTTACTAGGGGCCTCAGTCACAGTGAGAGCCCAAAGCCCTGACATCTATTTCTGGATGCCCAATGGTGAAGCCGAACCAGACTGGGCTTCCTAGTGACCCTGAGACAACCTAAGTGACCACTGTTCCCTTCAATTTGCACTAGCAGAAACAAGAAAAGACCTCTGACCGATCGTCGATGCTGGAGATGGAGAAACGGGTACGTGTGTGTTTCTCTCCCCTCTGTTTCATCTCAGTTTCTCTGACTTTGTTGTTCATGCCAGTGGAAAAAGTTCATCTTAAGAAGGCGGGAGTTCTGCCACATTCCATTCCCAGCTTGATAATAAATTCTTTTTGTGTGACTCTGGACAGCAATTTGATTGCTAGTCCTTTTGGCTTCTTCAGATGGTCAGTACTTTTCACATATTACAGTCTTGGAGTGGGAAGGGTCCTCGGAAGGTCATTTCATGCATTGGTTTGGCGTATGGACAGAACTGGACAGACAGACACACACACACACACACACACACACACACACACACACCCCTACAGTGTATTTTGGTTTACTGTAAATCAGCACACATGTACAGACCCAGGACCAAGGTCTCTTTACCCTTCCCATCGCCTTGAACAGAAAGGAAGTTTCAGCAGGACCCTCTGCCATTGATTTAGGTTTTATAACTTGAAATACGAGCTGGCAGAATCTTTTACATTCTCTGAGGGTGGGGGTGGGGGGGGTTCTGGTTCAATTGCTGACCTCCTCCCGACTGCATTCAGAATATTTTTCTAGTATTTGACATTCTTGGATTGGGAAAACTCAGATTTATTGATGAACCCTAGCTGTGACGTGACCCTAAGGGTATAATATGTTCCCATCTCTCCTGTTTAATTTGGAAAGCAGCAAAGTTTTATATTTTATTTCCTTGGCCTGTAACAAAACCTCCTTGCTATCTCATCTAATCAAGGAATCTTCATCAAGTCGAAGCTAAATCAGGAGTCAGTTGCTGGGAAAGAAATGGGTTAGGGGGAGGGGTGCTATTTCTTCATAGACAATGATGGCTACTTCCCCACTCACCATCTGCTCCCCATCATGGTAGAAGCAGTTTCTTAGGAATT
The DNA here is from genome assembly GCF_023721935.1 of Panthera uncia. Classification (NCBI taxonomy): domain Eukaryota; kingdom Metazoa; phylum Chordata; class Mammalia; order Carnivora; family Felidae; genus Panthera; species Panthera uncia. Next base: position 40,008,076 of record NC_064813.1, read on the forward strand.
TGAGGGGAGAGTTGCTGAAAATAATGATGACTTTATGTTATTAGAGAGCAAGGGTCTTGGTCACTTGCAGTCATTTGAAATTCCACAAAATCTTCAGCTTCCACAGAATAGCCCTGAGTACCCTGGTCCTACCATTTGTATATCTTCTAATCGTCTGATGGGAGATTTAGATCGTGTGATTTCTCTCAGTGAAGTAGTTTCATCCACGGATCAGACAGTGCTTAGTCTCCTGCCTGAAGTTTGCCTGAGACATGACGCTGCTGACCACGTGGCAGCTGGAAGGCAGCATTTTGACTCCCTTCTAAGCCCAGTAGATGTTCAACAGTCTCGTTGTTTCTAAACAGGAGAGGAGAGCCTTGGAGCGGAAAATGTCCGAGATGGAGGAGGAGATGAAGGTATGGAGAACTCTCCTTTCTCCTTTTGTGTGCCCCTTCTCTGAGTGCCTGCCAGGACTGGGTGGTTGAGCATAGGGCCACCTCTCAACCCCCTCAAGAAGAGACGATGTGTAGAGTTGCCGAGCGCCTCTCCTCAGCCATTTCATAGACTCTCTCGGTTCACGCAGCATCCACTGTGGACACCTCAAGGCCCTTCTGGGAGCCAGTGCTGCCTTTGGTTGAAGGAGAGGCGTCCGGCAGGCTGGAGACAAAATTAAGTTGAGCTTCTAAGGTTTTCCAAGCAATAACTTGCCCCTCAAGGGGCTGGGTACAAAGGCTAAAACAAGGTTTCCAGCTTCCCAGGCCTCACACTAGGTGCCTAGGGAAGGCTCAACATGGCCAGAGACTCTCCTGCCTGGTGCCCCTTCCTGTCTCAGCCCTTTGCTGGAAGGAACACAGTTTGAGACATTCTGCAGTGGAATGCAGATTAATTTGCATGTCGATCTTCTGCCCCGGTCCATTTCCCCTGCAACATTCAGTAATATTCGGGATTCTCCCACTAGAATTAGCTCATGCCACCAGCGACACTTCATGGCTCACTGCTTTCCTCTCTCTCTTCGCCATGACCTACAGTGACCATCATCTCCATTAGCCACTTTAACGAGCAACTGCCATCATAGGCAGTTTTGAGTGCTAAGAACTGGTAACCTACCCAGAAGAGTCAATTCGCTGCCTTGAGAAGGGGATGTGGAGCAGCAGGGAATATAGAGCTGCTCGGGGTAGCCACCTGGCTATGATTTGGGAGCATCTGAGCCCTGCGGGGCGTGATGCCACATGCCCATAATCACCTAGCGCTTGCTTGGCTTTTTTTTTTTTTTTTTTTTTCCTTCAAGGATCTTACTTTATGACGTGTGATACAAAGCATTCATCTGGTGAAACACAGGGGTTTATTTGGTTGTTTTTTTCTAACCTGGGAACCAGAAGCACTGGGGTGATAATGAGGCAGAGCCCCAAATCCCTTTCTGTGAGCAAGCATCCCTAATATGCAATTGGAGCGCTTTAGGAGAGACGTTTATTATTCCAGTGGCCAAAAAAGTTGATTATTTACTGAAAACTTCTCAGGACCTGACAAGGTAAAAGTTTACACACGATGCAGTGCCGATAGTCCTGTAACTCTTTATAATTCCAGAATGAAGGAGATGTGGCAAGCCTTGCCCTTGAGTTCTGTTGTTACCATCCCAAGGCTATAACTGATCCCATTCACATAGAATTTCAAACAATACCTACTTATATCTCCAAAAAGTGGCACTTAAATAAGAAATGATTGATTCTCCTTAGATGATAAAAACAGGATGATCCAACACCATTAGCTTCTCCATCTTCTGCTTTTTCCAGACTTACCTCACCTACCACACATAAGTATTCTCTCCCATCTAGAGCAGTATGTTAGTAGAGCTAAACGGTTCTTGATGAACGAGTGTCCACAGCTCTTGGTTGCACTGGGGGCTCCACCATTTTTGAAACCCCTTGAGCTATGCCATCTGTACTCTGCTATTAAGCAGCTGTCAGTGGTACTCATTAAAGAATAGCCTAAGTGCTGAGCAGGAACATGTAAACGAGGCCAAAGCTGGTGCCTTCTAATGAGTACCCAGGAGCCCAAAACCAGCCCATACCCACTAGTCACAGAACTCTGCACCACATCCACCCAGGCCCACACACAAAGACCCAGAAAGTCCCAAATTGGGGCAGTGGAGGCCCTTCTTTATCTCCATTCCAATTCTAATTGCCAAGTATGAGAGCCCCTTCAGTGGTTCTGTTTGCTCTCAGTCCTATGGGTTGAGACAGGCTTATGTATTTCTCTCTCCCTATCCTATCAGGCTATGATTTCCTAAACTAGGCCACAAGTTCCTTTCTTTCCTCAGTAGAGATCATAATACATGAAAGTGTTTGCTCCCAGGGTGCCCAGGTGGCTCAGTCGAGTAAGCGTCCTACTCTTGATCTCAGCTCAAGTCTTGATCTCAGGGTCGTGAGTTGAAGCCCCACATTGGGCTCCACACTGGGCATGAAGCCTACATTTAAAAAAAAAAAAGGAAGGAAGAGAGAGAAAGAAAGAAAGTGTTGGCACTCTCAGCCATGAGTTACTTGCCAGCCAGCTTCAAATTCAGTTTAAATCATCAAGTGGAACCAGATCCTGATTATTTAGACCTCAGGCCAATAGGTACACCAATTTGAAACTGCTTTTTGTTTGTTTTTTTAGTTAAAAAAATCGACCCAGTCAGTTTCCATTATTCTTTATTACCAATTGCAAAGTCAAATGAAGAAACACCTGCAAGTTCTAAAGCCCCTAAATACCCTTTGCTTACATCAAAGCCTAATACCAGGTTTACAAATCGTCCAGCTCCCCCTAGAGGACAAAAGGGGAGGGACATACAAGCCTCTCAGCACCAATTTCAGGATGCTTGTGTTTGTACCTTCAGCGAGGCAAAAACTTCAGATATATAGATACAGACATCATAAAATCGATATCACTGGCCTTAAAGGAGTCTAAGAAGCTGCTTGGTTAGCCTTCAAGTCCTTCTTCATCCAGGCTACAGTTTATGGTAATCAACATCTTGGGAGTGATCAGTGGGCAAAATCTGTGTGTTCTAGGTAGTCAGGCAACAGCACAGGTAACTGTCTTGTCGAATCCGGGGCCCAGTAGAACTAAGGACCAGTTAGACCCCATGCCTGTTGCATATTTGGTTCATACAGATGCTCAAACCTCTTGGAGCAATCAGTAGGGAGGAGGTTGAGAGTTGACCTCCAGTGAACCCTGAAGATAAAGTAGGTGCTCAAGGACAGAAAGTGACTCTGGTGCCTGTTTTTGTGACTCTGACAAATAAAGTACAAAGGCCAGGTGAAATGAACCATGAGAGGGGCTCATCCAGGTGTATGTGAGGCTCTGTGCTTGTGACACGGGTTGTGCCTTTCTGGCCGTACTTGAAAGGTAAGTATTTATGAATTCTTCCCAGGACAAACTCCACTCAGATCCTGGAATGGAGTAGGATTATATGCCAGCCTCTGACAGGCGTGCATGTCAGCGTGAGCTGTGCTAGGCTGCACTTGGTCTTGCCCACATCTGACCCGAGGACTTTTCTACTGCATCCTCCATTCAGCATCAGCCTCCTTTCCAGACCTTCTCTTCCCTTTCCCAGGTCCTTGCATGAGGGGCCCAGCAGCCACTGCCCTTTTAGATTGGTCTTGGATTTTTATTTTTACTCACTCTAGAAATATCACTAGCTGATCCTGCCCTTGCCCACCCTGCTCTGTGCCCTGCCCTTCCCTCCTACTTGCCGTGCCTTGTTTTCAGTACTCTTTCCTATGGAACATTCCACAAGATTGTTTCCTGCCTCTCTCCCTCATGCTGATAACTTCCAAATCCTTCCACCTCGATCTGCTTGTACTCACATGTTAGATTGAATAATTTTCATAGTTTATGTCTTTAATATTATTCCCTAGGAGGCAAGGACCACTTTATATAATGACAATGATTACGTTGAAAGCTTTGGTCCAATGTCAACACCAAAGAAGGGTGAGAGCCAGGGACTTTCCATTGGTTCTTATGTTTGGTCCCTGCCCATTTCTTTAAATATTTCCATATGCTGCACCATGATCTCCTCTGATCTCAGTCCTCTTCGTGGCCGAGATGCTTGCAGAGGGTAAAGAGCATTGCTTGGTCCCTGCCCTTCAATGGCCACGTGGAAGTGTTTGGCTGCTCAGCCTTTTTTCCAAGGCGCTCATTCTCCCTCTTTGGGGAAAGTTCGTCTTGAACTTGAGCAGTTCGTCTCTGCTTGTTTTTCCTTTTCACTGTTTTTTCCCCTTCATGCTACCTTTCATTTTCTTGCTTCTTCACTTCCAACTATAACTCCACTAATCCTTCATTTCTGTCCTTCACATCTGTGTGGGTACGAGAGACGTCTCTCTGGTTCATAGTCACTGTAACCCACAGGATTTTTCACCTTCCTCTGTGAAGCTCCGTTTGCATAATGAAATCATTTTCCTCCTCCCAAAGAGCTGATGGTCTCAGTTACAGGGTCAGTCCAGATGACCACTTAGGAAAGGACAAGTGACAGTAAGCAGGCCTGTGATATAATGCCATTTATTGAAGTCTTTAGGTCCTTTAGAGGATACGAGGTGTTAGGAAAAATATCTGGGGGCTGGTTGTTCTGTTCCATTTGCAACACTTACAAATAGTGAGGTCTGGACTAGTACATCAGTCCAACCAATTCCGTTATCGTGGGCATTTGTGATTTCTCCAACTTTTGTGCACGGCTGTGATTTTCAGAGGATGAATCTGTACGTGAACACTTTGAAGCAGCTCCCAGCCTCTTCATGAGCTGGGACAAAGAGAGCACAGTTAGCTGTGAATTTCGTGTTGCAGGTAGTCGTACGGCAGGTCAAAGGTGGGTTGGCAGTTCTTGGGTCCTGGAACAAGCTTCCAGACTGCAGTGGAGAGCTAACAGGGTTAGTGAAGCATCCCACAAAACAGGTTAGAGGACCACCTGACAGCTGCTGGTTTATCTTGGTATGTGCCACTTCACCCTCCTAAACAGTACATGCCTTGTACAGAAAACTCTTGAACAACAGCCCCTCTTTTATTTTCCTTGTTTTATTTCTTAAATTAAAAAATAAATGAGGTAAGAGAAGGACCCAGAAAGAGAACCAGTAGGAGTAGGGGGCCAAGATAAGACGAGGGAGAAAGAAAAGGGCAGTAGCTGGATTTGGGGACACACCGAGTCCTGAACTCCAGGTCCCAATGATGATGAAGAAGGGGCCCCAAGGCTATGGCTCAGCCATGTTAAACCTGTTCAGAAGGCCCCAAGCCACATGGTGGGCTGTCCTTCTCAAAAGCCATCCAGATGTGCTATTTGAGAGCCTGGTGGTTGTATTCAGATGGCTGATCTTCAACATAGTGAGACCTTAGCCAGGAATCATAGGCCCGGCTCTCCCCCCTCGTTGGTGCTTCTCTCCATTATCCCTCCTCCCACCCCCACCATTACTCCTGCCTTTCTCATTTCCTTTCTTGCATGCCAACTAAAAACAAAAACAAAAAAGTCACGTGATTTCTTTGTCCCACTTTTATCTCCTCTGGTCTGTCTTGTCTCTCTCTCTCTCTCTTGTGTGTCTGTCCCCTCCATGTTTCACTCTACAGAACCTCCACCAGCTAAAACAGATTCAAACCTTGAAGCAGATGAACGAGCAACTGCAGGCTGAGAACAGGGCCCTGACCCGAGTTGTGGCCCGACTCTCGGAGTCCGTCGAGTCCTCGGAAACCCAGGAGCTCTAGTTCTTGCCCCTCTTCTCCACCTCACTTTCCTCCTCCACCACTCCAGGCACGTTCAGTCTTCTTGTTGGGCTCAGAAGCCCTGTGCTCATCCCCCTCCATCCAAGCCGCCATATGCGAGTGCCTATAAAGGTCGGTCATCTGGAAATGGAAAGAGCCAGGACTGAGAAACAGAGTGGGACATAATAGCTGAGGTCAAGGGAGGCAGTGGGGGAAACCTTGCCCGGGCTGGTGGTCCTTTTGGTAAGATCACCACATCACCTTTTCCTCCCCTGGAGACTGAATATGGATTCGCTTACTTGGCTACACATAGATACACACATACGTATGCACGTACCTGTGTGTATATACAGATTTCTTTGGTGGGGTCATTGCCAAATTGAGATTGAACTTTCTCAGCAGCAGCCCAAGTGCAACCTGATCACTAGAGCAGTTGGGGTTGGTCCTAGACTCCCAAATGTAGCTGGGCCTGGGGTAAGCAAAGGCAGGCGCTCTCAACCTGGGCTGGGAGCTTTTGCTGTATGTAGTGTCTGGGCCCACCACCCCCACACCCCCAAAAATCAGCGGTCCAGGTTGAGACCCAGGCATCAATATTTTTTCAAGCCTCCACTGTTGATTCTTTTGTGAAACCAGGATTGAAAATGGCCCTTTGGATAACAGACAGAACTAAGTCTTCGCATCTGACAGCACGCTGGATGGGGACAACTAGCACTGAAGGCTAGAGCTCCATGACCAGCAAAATCACCGCCCATCCCACCATTTGAGTAGAACTGGTTAGGCATTCTTTGCCTCCCTTCTGCAATAATCTTTGCTTTCTTCCCCCTCTCGGGAGGCAGCACTCTGATCCCTGCCACAAATCTCGGTGCCTTAGGGATGTGTCCCTCAACCCCACCCCTAGCCAGTGTGTGGGCTGTGAGGCAGAACACAGCTTTTATAAATGAGACCCTCACACAGTGAGACCTTCCCTAATGGGGGTAGCTTTGCAAAGTTGATGACAGTCAGTGGAGCAGAGAGTGGGGATTTATTTTCAACCGAGAACCAAAAAAATTTGTTTGGTAAACTGGAGCCTTTCTCTGGATGTCGGTCTGAAAGACAAGCTCACAGATCACTTGTTTTCCTACCCAACGATGGTATGATGGGTCACCACTGCTGAGCAGTTTCACTCCCTGACATGAGTTTTTAATTTTCAGCAACAGTCTAATTAGTCCTGACCAACGCCTGTTCTTTTCTCTGCCTATTCGCTTGTGCCTTCAGGGTCAGTAGCTGGCAACTAATACCCACTAGATCTGCAGCACCCAAACTGCCATAAGGGCTGGGCTAATATCCTGCTGTAGCTGCTGTCACACACAGAAAGAAAATTGAAAGGGCAGGGATACCACGGCCTGGCACACCAAGCGGCTTAGTTACCCTACTTACTGAGTGCCCTGTAAGGTCCAAACTCCATGCTTTAAGATAAGCCTCAGGATTATGGGAAAATTTGATGGGGGTGAACAAGGGACCCACAGAAGATGTCCCGGTTATTTTTAGTTCCTTCTTTGTGCAAGATAGTATAGGATATAGGGCAAAACTAGATCTTGTGCTTTCAGCAGTGAGTAAAGTTAACATTTGTCATTTGTTAAGGCCCATACATAGCACTTTATATGCTTTTTCTCACTTATTCCCCAGAACAATCATTTTACATATGGGGGAAAAACAAGTTATAGTTTGAATAACCTGCCCAGGGTCACTCAAAGAGTAAGTGGTAGAACCAAAATTCAAACCAAATATGTCAGTTTCAGAACCCAAGCCCTCAGCCACTGTGACATTAGCTGTCTGCATATTTGGCACAGAGTTTTAGCCATTTGTTAAGCATATGGCCTAAACAGTGCAAGAGTCTATTAAACAACGACAGTGTGGCCCCACCATTGCAGCTAAAGGATGAAGGACATTCTGCTTCCTCAGCACTCTTGACTTCCCTGGTGGAGGTTCACTTCCAAACAGCCATTTACCTCCCAAAAGCTTTCACCGCTTAAAGAAACTGTTACATAGTATATGACCTTCTGTAACAGGTCAGCAGACTGTGGCCCATCAGTATGCCTGTGAGCCATACAAACACTTGGCGGAAAAAAGAAAAAGGATAATATTTCACGACACATGAAAATACATGGAATCAAATCTTGGTGTCCAAAAATAGTTTCATTGGAACTGAGCCATGCTCATTTGTTTATATCTTAACCTTATGTTCATAAGTACTTTTGTGCTACAAGAGCAGAGTTGAATAGTTGGAGCAGAGACCATGTGGCTTGCAAACCCTGAGATATTTATTATCTGGACCTTTACAGAAAACGCCTGCCGACCCCTACCAGAAGGAAAGATTGGATAACTCAGCCAAACTGACAGTGTGGTCCAGAGAGTTGGCCCTGCCTTTTTTTGTTTTTTGTTTGTGTTTTGTTTTGTTAATAATCCACTAGGGAAATCATCTTGCTTCGGTGTGCAGTACAGGCTACTTCCAACAGGATGTGAGCAGTGGGACTTCCTTCCCACTTCCCGAGTAGTCAGAAGCAAAGCAGCCTGGGCACAGCTCCTTCTGAGCCCCTGTCAGCCTTCAGCTAGCCTTGCCCTAGGTCTCAGAGACCCTTATATCCTCTCCCTCTTCAACACATTCCTCATCGAAGGCTGTATGAAGTAATATTTGGGAAAACACATGTACATAATTTTATTTGCCCAAGACAACTTACCGCCAAACTATGATAAACTGGAAATTTAGAAATTAGAAAGCTGGTAGATGGAACGAGAGGGTATTATGCGAAGCAAAATTAGTCAGAGAAAGGCAAATATCATATCACTTCACTCATATGAGGACTTTAAAAGACAAAACAGACGAACATAGGGAAGGGAAGCAAAAATCCTATAAAAACAGGGACGGGGACAAAACATAAGAGCCTCTTAAATATGGAGAACAAACAGAGGGTTACTGGAGGGGTTGTGGGAGGGGGGATGGGCTAAATGGGTAAGGGGCATTCAGGAATCTACCCCTGAAATCATTGTTGCACTATCTGCTAACTTGGATGTAAATTAAAAGAAAGAAAGAAAAGAGAAAGAAAGAAAAAAAGAAATTAAGAAAGCTGACATCCAGGGGGTTGAAATGATAAAGCTTTGTTAAACCTCATACTTGTACAGTGCTTCCACATGTGTTCTTATTTAATCATTCTTTAACTTCAAGTGAATATCAGATAACACTGCTCATTTCCTCCTCTCTCTTTTGAGAGTCAAGTTTATGAGACTCCCCCCCCCCCCCCCCGCTTGATTTCTACATTCCACTTCTTGGACTTTTTGACACTCCCTCAAGATGTCAGTTGTAGTATATTGCAGCTGGGAAATTGCCTTGTCCAATTTTTTTTTTTTTTTTTAAAGAATTGAGTTCTTAACGCGGAAATAAATCATCAAGGTTCAACGAGTTGTTTATACATTTAAAAAGCAGGGAGGGGTCAGCTCAGCTCTGATTTGATGGGCTGCTGGCAGGGAAATGAAATCTATTGACATGTATAGCTTCTCCCCGTACCCTCCCTACCCCCACCCCCGCCTATGGAATCCTATTATGGAAATATGACTTTCAGAGTCTCATTGATACCCAGGCTGCAGGACCCAGGATGGGGCCATTAGAGAGCAAATGGGAAGGTAAAGCATTGTGAGGCCATCCTGGCTGATTTTTTTCTAAAAGTCTTCTTGGAATGAGTTTCCTAGCACTGAGTTCTGGTAGTCAAGGCCACAGGGATATAGGCATGGAGGAGAGCAGCCAGAGCAGCTTTGATTAGGTTGGAGGTTGGAGAGGTAGGGTCAGAGGACCAAAACTTTATTTTGATATTTTCTGGATGAAAGTCTTTTTAGTAAGATTTGTAGTTTAGCTGTTTGCCATCCCATATTCGTGGGAGGACTCATATGGTAGTTGGAGTCCTGAGTGCCGCAGAGCACATTATGCATATCAGCACACTTCACATCCAGGACCTCCTGGGGCCCTCACAGAGTCCCTGCTTGATGCGCGGCTGGGACAGAAATGATTATTCTTTTTAGACACAAAACTGGAAACTCAGAGAAATTGAGTTTGCTTAAAGTAATAGAGATTGTTAATGACGGTGACAGTGCTGGAATTTCTGGGCTTCTGGTGTTTTGTTTTCCACCCCCACGTGACCTCTGTTATGAAAGAATAATCTTCGGAATCAGGCACACAGGGGCTCAGTATCAGCTTTGCCATTTAATAGCTGGGTACTTTGGACTAGTTACGAAATTCTTCATTTCCTCATTTGTAGACCTAAGGATAGCAACTGTGTCACAGACTCATGAGGTACTGATGAGACCATGGGAGTGAGAGCCTCTGGTCCAGTGCCTTCCACAGTATGGATATTCAATACTGTGTTCTTTTTGTTCCATTAATACAAATCCTTTCGTCTCTGTGATACAAACATGTGCGCATACACATATGTATTTGTATCATTTAATCTACATCCTCCGTAAGAGATTGAAGAAACGAAAATTCTATTTCTTGAGGTACAGTCAGATCCCCTAAGCGGTTAATAGCAGAGCCAGAACTAGAATGAAACTGGCCTCATGACACCTGAGCCCAGGCCATCCTTTACTAGAGACCTCACCTGCTGCAGGAGTCCCACTGGTTTGATGACGAATCAATCAAAGCACTTTTGTATCGAATAGATGTGGATTTTTGTAGCCTTCACAGTGAAGATGTGCTTACCCTCTAACCTAAGTCTCCCTAAACTGCCAGCAGGGCCCGCACATAAACTACATCCTCATCAACATCCCATTATGGTTTTTAGATGCGTCACATACCTGTCAGAGTGCCTGTTTACAATATAAAGACTTGGATATCCAGACTGGGGCTTGGGGCCGCTATTTTGCCTTTGTTTTGCAAAGATTGAAAACAAAGGCTGCTATTTTTCTTTGTTTTGCAATAGAATTGAAACCTCTATTCCCCCATCCCCCAAAGCACCTGTTTCCTGGATTTGTAACACGAATTCCCTAAAATTGCTAATAAGGCACCCTGGTATCCCTTGGTAACTACCACTGGGGAGCTTTGGGCAAGGATTATTAAACATATACCCACCACTCATTGTGCTTCACAGCTCTGTGGTGGCCAAATCTGTAAGCCCCCTGGGTTTAGTGGTTGAAAGTGGATACGTGTAGTATGACCAGCGAGAATTTTGGTGGCTTTTATCACAGAAGGCACTAGAAGGAGGACCTTAAATCATCCTGTGGGTGTGACAGAAAGCTGAGTTGTGCCCCCTCTCCCCTGCATTCCTATTTTTGATGGGGTGTGAAGCAGTGTCTGTCTTTGACTCTTTTAGTTGACCCAATGCTCCTTTCTAAATTTCTTCTCTGTGCCCCTAGCAGCTCACTTTGGCATTCTCCCCAGTTTCTCCAGACTTGAAGTGAGTTCAAGGGCACGAACCAATGAAAACAGTTACTGACTCAGGAGAATGAAAGGATACATGGTGCAGAACATGAAGCCTGCATACAAAGAAATAAGATACTGCTAAATATGCTAGTTCAAAAGATGGAGGGGCTGTGGTCTCCCTTAATACGAGCATTACCAACTCAATAAGTAGGAAGATTCAGGGGAAGTTCATCCCCGGGAGAAGGCATGGGGACACTTCACTGTATCAGCTGCCTCCAAAGGCCCCGCCCACTGGGCTGGCCTGGTCTGGTCAGGGAGGGCAGAGGAGTTGATCATGCCAAGCTCTAACACACCTTTCCCTCTGTCACCTACAGGTGTTAACAGAACTGAAATCCGACAACCAGAGGCTGAAAGATGAAAATGGTGCCCTCATCAGAGTCATCAGCAAACTGTCCAAATAGACTAGGCTCCAGATTTAGGAGGGATAGGACGGCATTTGCTGCCCCCATGCCTCTTTTCCAGCCATTGTCTTCCAACCAAAAGAAGTGAATGTTTTGGTGGAAGGACCACTTCTTTCTGCCCCTCTTCCAGTCACCTTCTCTGCACTGTACATTTCCTCTGCACTCTCAGTGCCCTGTTCCTCCTATACCCCCACCCCCTGAGTTTTATGACAGTTTTAATTGAAGCATGATTGTGATAATTGGAGCCATTCGAGCCATCTGGAGAAGGCCTTGGGGAGTACACCAGGCTCAGCTGTGGACCCCAACTTCCTGCTGCTCAGCTACTTGTCCACATTGGATTTGGTCCAAACATGTAAGGCCTCTACCCAAACCAGTACCCCACAGCCTTTCACGCTCTTCCAGTGTCCTCTGATATAGGTGAGTCTTATGGTGGCCACTCCAGGATCCTGTCTGGGATGCCAAGAGAAACAGGATGTTGGCAAAATCATCCGACAGCTTCTGGAGCTGTGTTTCCATTAGATTCAAGGTGACAGTGACTCTGCATTGAAGGTCTCTGCTAGTCTTCACCTCAGGAACTGACTTTTCTCTAACTCCTTGCTGGTGTTACTGTTATTTTTTCTATCAACAACCCAGTAACATCCCTGACTAGTCTTAACTCCTACTCCTCCCTCATGCCTCGTCCCCTTCCCCAGGGCTCAGATGACCCTGGCTTCATTTATTCCTTTCCTTTCTATCCTTTTATTTTTCTTTCTGTCTCCCCTCCACCACCTCACCACATGGTGTAAAAGCTAGAACGGAGCATCTGACCTCCCTTGCCTTTGGCCATTATGGAAAGTCATTTCTCCTGGGGCACTCTGGAGACCAGAAGAATTGCCTTGGTGGCAGCACCACCGGCCTTCTCGCTGAAAAGCCAGACCATGGCATAAATGTCAGCCCACTGTTCTCATCTCCTACATGTTTTCCCTACACAGTGAGTTTCTTTAGTAGAAAATCTGGGCTCTGAACACCCCATTCCGCCTCACCGCCTTTTGACCTTGTTTTCCTCTCTTCACTCTGGCACCTGCTCCTAATGAAAAAGGAAGTCCTCACAAGGAGGCATGAGAGCTGAGGAGGGTAGATTGATGGGAGGTAGACTAGGGAATGAAAGCAGGTTGGAAAGACATATGGTATAAAGTAGAGTAGCTGGGGACACTTGCAACCTCGTGACAAAGAAGGTACAAGATGGCAGCCCATCGTGCTGTGATAATGGTGGTGAATGTGACTGTTTCTGGTGGCTAGATTTAGGGGAGAGACCTTTGTTTCCTTAGAAGCCAGCAGGAACAATGACTTCTTAACAGAGGTTGAAAGTGATGAGATCCTTCCAACCCATTCATGAGAGTCATGGAATCTTTGGCAAAGCCCAGAGATCGTATGATGGAGCTTTCCATTGTTGTGTCACAGGGACCCCCCCCCCCCACACACACACACACATACCACGGTCAGGTGTTCCCTGGTGGCTGTGCACTTAATCCTTGGAAGTTGGGCAAGTCTGATAACCAGAAAGTTTTTCCTAACATGAGTTAAGGTCTGCCTGTGGATTCTCCACGTTGTCCAGTACTGCCCTTTGATGTGACAACCCTTCAGATATGTGGAGGCGGGGATGGGGATCTCCCCTTAACCTTACTTGCAGCTGATGTTTCCCCAGTCCTTTGGGGCACTCCCCACATGGCATACTTTTCCTGTCTGTCACATCTCGTCTGTCGTCTCTTGGAAAAAAACAGCCTTTTAAAATATGCCCAGACCTGGACAGATACTCCATTAGCACAAAATTAAACCATTGGTCCTTGGTGATGACCCAATATTAATACTCAACGTATTTGCTCTTTATCGGTATTCTCCCTTGGTTCGTTTATTTTGAGTATGCAAGTCATTTAAATTCTCCTCATTTGAGAGCTGCCCGTGATATTCAGCGCTTTGAGTGATCCATTCTCTTAACATATACTACCTCTGTCCATTTTTTATTTCTTTCCAGAAAATGACAATATAGTTCTCCATGGCTCTTTGAAACATTACATGCTCTTTAAACCAGAGGCTATAATTCAAGATCCTAATTCCAAAATAGGAAATATGTCTCCCCTGGCAAAACCCCATTTTTAGAGTATACAGAAGTCTCTCTTCCATTTCCAACTATTTTCCAAGAGAAGCTGCTACTGATTAGGATTTTGTATGATCATGGGAGCGCTGTGCACTCAGTTCTCAGGGAATGCTAAATTAGAGTAAAATGTTTCCTTGCTTCCACTACAAACATCTCCTTCATTCTAGGGAGAGGGGAAATCAACACAAGGTGTTGAGTAATTGGTTCTTCTGGCACATCCTGGACGTTGGGCAAGGGATGGGGGTGGTTGCTGCCTCTTTCTCAGAAAAAGAATTATTAGGAAAACATTTTGACCCTCTTCCGTTAGATAGACAGGGTAAAGGGGGTTACAGAGAGTTCCTCAGATCTGTTTGTGTCTTTCAAAACCGTGGGACAGAGTCTAAAAACTCTTAGGGTGGTGTTATGCCCCTGCTGCTTCACACAGCCCTTTCACATTAAAGATGCCTTTTCTTGCCAGAAAAGTTTTCCTTGTGATGAAAAATTAACAAGCTTCTCAATCTCAGGAATATTGAATTCTATGGCCAAGAGCTCATGAAAGTGTAAACCACGCTAGGTAATTTCAGGCACTCTCTCCTATGCAATTAATTTTATTAGACAGATAGACTCTGAATTCTGGTCCCTTTCCAGAAAATAAAACACCCTTTCTTCACAGTTGGATTGACTGGAAGCCCCAGGAGTGATGGTTAGAGACCTAATGACCAGCTGTGCACCCTGGGTGCCAGCCACAGCAGGCCTCCCTTCTCTTGTGCTGTTGGTCTCTCTGGTGGCCACAGAACTTCTGTCCTCAACCTGCTGGTTTGGATGCCCGTGAGCACCCCAGATAGCTCAAAGCTGCAGGAATACTGCCAGTCTGGCCAACAATTTGGGGCCCGGCTGTGTCACTTTAGTCTTTACATGAAATATCAGAATGAGGAGGAGAAGGTTCTCAGTACAGCTTTATATCCTCTGTTCTCATTAATTTGATATTTTTCAAAACCAAGCCACACCTTTGGGAGTAATGGTTTGGCCATTCCAGAGATTCTCTGGCTGAAGTTTCACTGCGTTGCCTATTTGTCTTTCAAGGGCTGCTTATTCTTTTCCAGATAGCTCTTGGGCATGATGGCCTCTGACCCCAGTCCCGGTCTCTAGTGCAACAGGGTTATGCAAATCTTGGGGTGTTGCCTTGAAAGAATCTAAAGAATAGACCTGCCCTGGGCTTATTCAGTGCACTGAATTCTCTTTTGGGCAGTCTCACTTGATATTTCCTGGAACCTCCCTGCCGTGTCCTATCCAACAGCAGAATGTGTTCTCTTCTCTTCTGGGCCTTCCTGTCCCCCATTCCATGTTTGAGACCAAGATGCATGCATTGCTGTCTGAGGCCACTGGTGGAAGGAGGCTTCAGATCTCTGGTTTGGATCATTTCACATGCTTTCCCTGCCCAAAACAAAACGTGCTTATTGGGCAGTTCCAAGAAGGCTGAAACCCCACATATCAGCCTATGAATCCCACAAAAATGTGTGTGAACTGTCTTGCTATCAGGGGCTTTTAACTGAGCCAGAGATGAGAAAAGAAACTCTCAAGGCCATGCAATTGGTTCGGTCTCTGGATTTCTGGCCCCAGTGCAGCCTCTCCTCACCAGACAGACAGATACACTGCCTCCCCTCCGAGAATGGCCAGCGTTTCAGCCCTGGCCGCTGGCACAGGAGAAGGTCCTGGCGACGTGGGTGCCCTCTGTGTGCGGTGGTGGGTGCAAGGTGAGCAGAAGCGGCATGGACATGAGAGAACTATTTAATGTGTTGTCAGCTATTCGGCCTCCAGGCTGCTTTGCACCACAAAAGGGAAAGTGTGTAAAGGATTCGGCAACTGAGCCAATAGGCAGGGGGGACACCTAATTCCACCCCACCCAGTGAGCCACCATTTCCACTAGAGCTTAAGGACGTCACACCACATGGACCCCGGCTGGTGTCCTTCTCTTCCAGCCATTCTCAGGGGCCGTCGTTTGTGCTAACACTGCACCTAACTTTAGACACACAGTTGTCAATTATTGGTGGTCCCTGCCCAAATCTAGGCCCAACTGTAACTGCAGATCTTGGCCTCCGTGCTGGTTTTTAAGGCAGATTTCAACCCATCAAAGGATGTGATTCCTCTGACCCAATAAGCAAGACAGCTTTGAGGGCAGAATAAGGCAACATGAAGGGATAAGCCCCTAGGAGTCAGAACATCGGATTCGAGGGCCAACTCTTGGGACCTTGGGAAAGGCACCTTCCCTGTCTGCAAATGGCGGTGGGACTGATAATCCTTGAGATCCCTTCTAGGCTTCAGATTCTGTGATTTGTTTATACCTAGGAATTTCAGAATATTTCTTACACTCAGAATTTTTGCTCTTTCCAAGGGCAAAAATTCTTGGTTTCTTCTGGATTCAAACTGTTTTAACATCAGCAAGTCAAGGTTGGCTTCTCATCCTTGTTAGAAAGTGAATTTAATACTGAGGGTAATTGAATGGTGTTGGCAATTGCTTTTCCTCCTAATGGCTGGGTAAGAATATTAAAACCTGCAGAGGTGGAAATTGGAGCTCATGGGGAAATGGATACAAAGCAATTTGTTGCAGGCAGCCTTTGGACAAATTGTTTTAATAGGAAATAGAGCTGCTCCTTCATAGATTTCCTCCACCTACCTTTCCTCCACCTTCTCGAATGTGGTCTACGTGGCCGTTTGCATCCAAAGAGCAGACATTGCCTTTCTGCTTAGCACCAGCTTGCTCATAGTCTTAAATTCTGCCCTGTAGCAGCAAGAGAATTTTCCTCAGTGAGAACCTCAGCCTTTAGTTCTGTTGAGCTCCTCTGGATTCTGGACTAGAAGTAGGAGGTTCCAGTGCTGTTCACGATGGTCCTTCCTTTAAGCAGGTCTTCAGGAGCACTCTACCAGGGCAGTAAAAGCTTTAGACCCTAAGTCCACACAGCCGTATTGCATAGAACAGCACTCAGCCCTGACAAGCCTCCTGCAGGACCGGGTGTGAGCAGAGTGGAAGGACAGAGACCCTGAAAAGGGAGGTGGCCATGAGCTGCAGTGGGAAGGTGGGAAGAAGGCAGAACAAAGAGCAGCGTGGAGGCCGCCAGCCCCAGAGGAAGGGGTCACTGAGCCGTGGAGCCGCATGCAGGGGAATGAGTGCTGGCTCTCTGGTGCCCTCATCCTTTGGCCCCCAGCGGAGCGCAGATTTTAATCAGCTTCCCTAATGGGTATCGACATTGCTCGGGAGCAGCGGACCCTATCAGGGAACAGCTATTGATCGCTTGTGTTCTGATTAGATTGGAAAACAGATCAACTTCGCTGCTGCCCAGGAACTGTTATTGTCACAGCTACTCGGGAAGGAGGTGGTCTCTGGGGACGGAGAAAAACCAAATCGAGAATCTTGACTAGCCTGCCAACGACTACAGGGGAAGAGACGCATTCACTTGTCCTTTGAGATTTGTGGGTGAGCGTCAAATTGTACCTAGTGTGGCTTGCAACCCAGTGTCCCGGAAGCCCCTCAGGAAGAACTGTAATAAGAGGCTGTGTTTACAGACAGGCACCACCGATGAGTGATGAATTGACGAATGATCTTACCTAAAGAGGTTTAACAATTTGGAGAGCACTCTGGCTTCCAGCCTGTGTGCATACACATGCACATTTGCTAGCACAGAGCTTTCAGAAGGAAGTCTGGCATATTCTTGATGAACCAGTTTTATCCAAGTGTATTGTCCTGTTCATTCTTTTTATTTTATATTTTGCTTTCCCCCTGCCGTTCCAGTCCCCTAAAGGACTTCTCCCTGAGCCATTCTCCCATCTGCTTATCATTTTGGACTGTGATTCTTCCAGAGTGATACTTTCCGTTATTTCTCCAAATTTCCCCCTCACGCTTCCAATAAACTTCTTGGGTGTCCCCTTAAAGTAACATGAGGGTGCTCTTATGTCCTTCTCCCCCCCCCCCCCACCCCGGGAAAACATACCATTCACCCTTCCTCTCTCATCTTCCTCCATTCTTTGTTCTTTGCTTTTCTCACTTGGCGCTGATGGTACTTAGGGGAGGAGGTTTTCCACAAATCAGCCATGATTCCTGGAGGAGTTCCATACGCCAACAACTACCACCACCACCACCCTCTTCTAGTTTCAGAGGTCCCTGGCTGTGCCAATGGCCTCTCGGAAATGAGGTTTGAATGGCGGGCCTGTTCGACTTCTCCACAGACTGGCCAGAGAGACCATGGGTAGCCGTGTCTAGTTTTTGTTCTGAGAGTTTTGACTATTTCCAGCTAGAGACAGAGTGTCTTCTCAGAAGAAAACTTCAGCCCATTGCTGCCTTGCAGGAGAAGATTCAGGAAAGGCACAGTGACTGCAGTGAGCCTGTCTGAGCCTCTGAAGTCCCACAAAACCAGAGTTGGGGGATGAGTGCAGATCCTGAACAGGGACATGTGATGTCAGCATTTACTAGACTCTCACCTTAACATATCTGACCTTGCCTTTTCTCCCTCCCACACCACTGAAGCCTGGGACAGATCCCAGTGTGTCCTCTGGTGAAGAAGGCCAAATAATGAGCCATTAGAGGAAGAAGGACGTAGGGGCTCAAGCACAGAACACCAGCAGGGGTAGGAGAGGGTTCTGGAAGGATGCACAAATCCACAATAACTCTGCTTCTAGTTCGTGTCCCTCGAGCCCTTGAACGATCGGGCCTGCCACCTAGCTGGCACCTAAGTAGGGCCATCATCTCCCTGAAGAGGGAGGGAACACGTTTTGCCCATGCACTCCCTGCTCTCGGAGAATGTACGGACTTACGCCATTCAGACTCAGCCTTTGTCTTTATGGCTTCCCTCCCTCCGTTCTTCCTCTGCCTTGACCTTGATCAGATAGGGGCGAGAAGAGCTTATAAGAACCGCTCTGGGGTCTTCATGCCTCTCCCATTTTCAGGGTTGAATTTTGTGTCTTCTCCACTCACTCCACTCTTCACTCCCGACCTCACTTCCACCGCAGTTCAAGCGCCAGAAGTAACGTTTCCAGCTGAGTTGTGTGGATTAATTTCAGTCCCTTGTAAATACACCTGGGGCGGGCTAGGGGCATTTAGGGAGGGGAGCCAGATTCGCTTTGTGAATTGAATGTATTTTTATGCAATTTTGAGTGGCCTTTCAACCCTGAGATGAATGATTTTGTTTTACTGGTTGTTATTATATAGTATTATTAAGTATTCTGTGTTTGAAAGTTTGGGAATAATAATATTCACATCTATATGATGCCTGTAAACACAACCATATTTATAAATGAGTAAATAAAACCGTGTTTTAACTTTGTGACTACGTCTCCACAATTCAGGAAATGGGTTTATAGAATCTCCCATCTGGGGCAGCCCCTTCCAATACTTGGGGGCTTCCCCCTCCTGCCTCTGTCCCAGGAAGAGCCGCAAGTGAATCACTGTCCTTGAGACCAGGGTCTCTGGAGTCGGGCCCAGGAAAAGCCTAGATTGGAGGTTCAAAAGAACCATTAGAAGAAATCAAGATTCCCAGTGTCGAGTGACTAGAAATATGGTTATTTCTTTGAAGAGAGCAAGGCTCACTGACAGGTGTGGAGGCAGGCTAGATGGACACTAATGCCCTCTTGCGTATGGACAAAAGAGGGCTAGAGAGGCGGTAGCTTTCTTGGGCTCCTGGAGGTCTCCCGGCTCTCACCCTTAGCTCTCTGCCATATACATAATGGCCCTCCCTAGGTCGCTGTTTGACTCAAAAGAGCCAAAACCACTCTGTAGCTTCAGACTACAAAGGTAGCTAACTTGGGGGTTATCGGAGGTTAAATCCAAGCTCCCAACAAAGGAGCCATGCGCAGGGAGGAGGCTGCTCAGGCCCACTGGCAGCCTTGGCAGGTGGGAGGCCAGGTCTGACCTCGCTCGGCCAACGTTCGGGTCTGGTTTCTCCATCCAGCAAGCCCTGCCTCTGGCTTTCTCAGCCCTGTGCATTCTGCCAAGCAGAAATCCCTGGTCACTGACTTGGCGCAAGCACAGGGAGTCGGGGAGGAAAGATTCTTTTCCCTTGCTGTCACCCAGCTGCTTGTAGCCCAAGCAGCAACAGAACAAACACACATGATGTCATGGTTGAAGAGTTCAGACCTGCCCTGGGGCCCGAAACAGAGGCAAAGCAGCGCGTGTGATGCGAGGGCCTTCTAAACAGCAAGTGTCCTTTCTCTTTCTGGATTCCCACCCCCACCCCACCCCCCCACCCTGCCCCTGCTGGACCTGCTGAGGTAGGCAGAGCCGGAGTATCCCCTAGCGGCCAAGTGGTCCAGTCTTCTGCAGAGGGGACGAGCCCACGGCGGAGAGCTCACGTTCTCAGGAGAGTCGCCTTGGACAAATCCCCAGTCCCTGGGCTGAGCAGGCTCCTGCCCCTCACCTTACCGGGCCACCCAGCCTACCCTGCTCAGGAACTAAAGCAGCAAGACCAGATCTGTGCCTGGACCTTACCGGCCAGCCCCAGCCTGGGCCCGGAGGCCCCATTCCCACCTGGCTGTCATTACACAGAGCTGGGATCTCAGCCTGGGCTAAGCTCACAAAATGGCAGAGGCTCGCCGGTCTTCAAGACCAGGAGACAGGGCCACGGGCTGTAGAGGGAACTGAGGAAGGAACTTAAACCCTTTCCGGTTCTTGGGGGCGTGGTGAGCCTGTGTAAAACCTTGAGAGACTTGTTTTGGGGACTGAAACTTCATTCTGTTTTTAAAAACAGGAACTGAACTACTGAAATAGGCAGAGGCATATGAGTGAAAACGGGCCTGCTGCATCCTCATTCTTGATAACTGGACACTCTGCAAAACAGATTTTCCTGGGGCGCCTGGGTGGCTCAGTCGGTTAAGCGTCCGACTTCCGCTCAGGTCATGACCTCACGGTTTGTGAGTTCGAGCCCTGCGCCGGGCTCTGTGCTGACAGCTCAGAGCCTGGAGCCTGCTTCCGATTCCATGTCTCCCTCTCTCTCTGCCCCTCCCCTGCTCACGCTCACACTCTCTCTTTCAAAAATAAACACATTAAAAAAAGACATTCTCACTCTTCAAACTCCCCTTCCCCAGGCCCAGCTTCCTTGTGTAGTGCTCAGACTGTGGCTGTTCCCCAAGCCCAGCCCCCATGGAAAGAAATCAAGGGCCTGGTCCCTCCCTCAACCTCCCACAATGCATTCCCCAGCACCACAGTCCTGCCCCCAGAAAGCTGTCGTGAGGGTATGTGTGCCCCACCACCCATCATGGGGTGCGTCCCCGAGAAGAGAATGGGTCTCAGGCCTCTTGTACTGCTTCCCTGAAGGAAGATGCTGGGCTAGAGGCCAGACCCTCACCCTCACCCACCCTCATGAGGCAGCTCCTGCCTGCCCCCTCCCCCCAGCCCAGCAAAAACTAGAGACAGCCCCCACCCCCAGGTTTCTTTCAGCTCATTTCTTTAATAAGGAGACGCAGCTCATTACAAAATAACAATTTGACAAGAGATCGGACAAGAACAGAGTCCACATAAGGGGGGGTGTGGAGAGCATTGCCAAGCATGGGGCGGGGACGGTGGCGGGGGGGGGGGGGGCGGGCAGGGCTATACATGAGTCCTTCCTATGAAGACAAAGGCAGGGTTCCTGGTGGGGCCAATGCATTCCAGGGGTGACCTGGGGCAGTCTGCCCACCCTGGTTTTGAAGTTTTCAGATCCCTGGGATTTCAGAAAGCAGCAAATCCAGTCCTTAGATGGGGAGGAGTCAGGGCAGAACTTCTAGTCAGGCTTCTTTGAAGAGGGTCCTCCTCGAGTCCTGATGGCTGAGGAGGACTGGATGGAGAGACCCCCTCCCCGGCCCCACGCACACTTCTCTGCCACCTCCCCAGGCCAGATCCCCTCAATTCTTGCCTGCATTGTGGGTGTGGACAGTGGGAGGGTCCCGGAGAGAGCCAGAAAGAGGTTAGACACTTCGTCCCTCCACCCCTCCAAGCTCCTGATCCCAGCCCACCCGGAGATGGTCCCCAGCGCAAAGATCCCTGGGGCTTCTGCGCGCTCGAGCATACACAGTCACCTCGCAGCCTTTGGCCTTGTCCTCCTCCTGTTCTCGTCTCTCTTTTTCCTCGTGCTTACTAGTCGCCATGCCTGAGGCCTCCTGGCATTATTCCCACGAGTTGTCTGCCCTCATCGGCACCCCGGGGGCCGGGAGCTGCACGTCCCTCTCAGCACCTCTTACCACTGGGTGCTCCTGGCTGGGGCTGCCCTGGGGAGCTGACAGGAGGGTCTGGGGGGGGCCAGACCTGCCCACCACTCTCAAAGGAGCCCTGGCAACCCTCAGCTGCCCACTCTGGGGCGCTCTCTGTCAGCCTGCGGGAGGGGACACGGCGGGAAGGGCATAACCCACGGCGTTCTCCCGTGTCCCCCCAAGAGACCCTCCTCCCTCGCCACCCACACACCCTGACCCCGCGGTGTCACGTACGCAGGGCTGGGTCTGTCAAAGCCAGATGGTAATGGGAACCCGAGCCGCTGACTGCTCCTGAAAACCCTGGTTGCCTCCTCGGCGCCCTTAGGAAAGGTACCCAAAACTATGGCGTCCCCACCACTGCCCTGTCCACGCGCAGGGGGGGAAATGGAGTTGGACTGTCAAACCCAGGTGGAGGGAGCCCGCTCGGGCAGGGCCAGGTGGGACGTCTCCTGGGGCCCTGCCGGAACCCCCGGACACCATCCGTCCTCATGACGTGGGGCTGAGAGAGCAGGAGGGGTGACAACAGGTGAGCCCTTCACAAGTGTTCTGTGGGGAGCCAGTCAGAGGGACACGGGGGGCTCCTGGGAGGAACCGAGGGCGGTCTCCAGCAGGAGGCCCCCTTTATGGCTTTTCAGTTAATTCAAACAGTGGGAGGAAGGGGCACACCACACACACACACACACACACACACGCAGGACACGGAAGCCACCGGGACACCAGACACCCGGCTGGACACGGTGCACGGTACACGGAGGGTCAGCTCTGCAGGCGGATGTGCGGCAGGCAGTGGGGACGGACGGGCCTTCAGGGCACCGGTGGTTGTCCCACGTCCCTGAAGGCAGGGCTGGTGCCAGAGCCGGAAGCCGACTCCCCCCCACCGCCGACAGCTCCCACTAGGGGATTCCCGATGGGGTGAGACCGGGTGGGGCTTGGGGACAAAGACTTTACGTGACAAAAAATCGAAGGGGCAGCCTCAAGGAGTGGTGTGAAATGGGTCTGAGGTCAGGGGTTAGGGGTTAGGGGTTAGGGGCACGGCCATGCGGCTATTTACAGAAAGAGACATGCATGTTGAGTAGACAAGACTCGGTTCATATGTTTATAGGTCACTATTGTCTTTTATAGATAACTAAATGCACACGGAAGGGGTCAGATGAGGCTCGAATGGCTTCAGAAGGGTCTTGTTTTGTTGTCGCTTGAAAAATAAAGTATATTCGTGTGTCTTCAAGTCACAGTGTCCCCTTCTCAATGTTGCAGCTCGAAAAGCAGTAAGATCCTTGGTGACCAGTCTCTGGCCCCCTGGGACTGAGGGGGGGGGAGCAGAGGGGACAAGTGGTCATAGAATAGGGGTGCCAGGTAAAACACAGGACGGCCAGTTGCATTTGAACCCCGGGTAAACAACACATCACTTTTGGCGTAGCATGTCCCAAATTCTGCCTAGGCCATACTTAGCCTTAAAATTATTTTCTGTTTACCCGAAATTCAAATTTAACTGGGTATCTTGTATTTTTGTTTGCCCAATCTGACAACCATGTCATGGGGCTCTGGGCCACCAAGACCAGGCCTTGGGACCCTTCGCTGCCTGCCACCACGCAGGGCTCAGAGACAGGGTCCCCGACTAGCCTGAGGTGGGAAGGGGGAGGGTAGAAGGAAGAGTGGAGGGTGGGAGGGCAGGTCTTGGCTCGATTTCTTCCTACCTTTACGCGGGGGGGGGGGGGGGGGGGGGGCGGACACCAAAAGACACCCTCTCTCTCTATATGGTTGGGTGAGACAGAGAGTTAGCATACATTAAAAGATCATGGAATCTCTCACTTCCGACCCAGGGGAGTTTCTTAACCTCTCTGCTCACCCACCACCACCCCGCTGCATGGAGGCAGGTTTGTCAGGGAGCTGGTTTTACCCACAGGAGGGACTGAGGCAACCCCTCTCTTCTCTCTCGCTGAAGCCCTGGGCCAGCAAAATCATCCCAAACTGATTCTGCAGAAACACAACCATGTATGGTTGCCTGGGAAGAAAAAAAAAGATCATCACCTGAGACTGTGCTCTAATCCCTGCTGTCCCGTCCTCCACCTGAGGGACCCCTGCAAAGTCATTTCTTGTCCATGCCAAGCATCTGCTTGCTCAGTCTGGAGCTTCCCGAGGGTTCTCTACCCGGCTTTCCCCAGGCCTCAGCTTCCACTTTCAAAGACCAACAATCTGCCTATGGCTCTGGCGGAGTTAGTTTCCCTTCTGGGATGATTATTCAAGGAGAAAGAAGCCCGAGTTTTCTGGCTTCACCCCATTTCTGGGTGGGATTGGGTTTGAGTCTTTGTGGTCTCAGTCCCTTTGGAAAAAAAATCTCTTCTACGCTATTTCCTGCCTGGAATAGACGGGAAACTCATAACCACAGAGGCCTCCAGAACCCTTCTCTAGTCAAACCCTAGCTCCTAATTAGGGCCTACAGCCCACCCTAACGTCTCCAGAAATAAACCTGCATGGCAATGAGGGTTCAGAATGATGCTCTGGAGTTAGAGTAACATCAGCCCTCAGGTGTAGAAAACTCACGACTCTAAGTTTACCTGCCTAGTTCATGGAGCTGGATAGATGCCTTGACTAGGATGGCTCATTTGGGCCAAGCACCCATCTCAGGACCAGCCAGAACCTAGGTGGGGTGCAGGGGTGGGGGAATGATTGCCCACACACAGGTCTCGCCCTGGCTCTAAACCAATGCCAACAACAGTCTCTCAGCAACCTGTCCCCACCTGCTCACTAGAGGTGGGCCCAGAGTAACAAAATGCAGCCCCTGTCTCTTGGCACCCACACCACCTAGGGGTGCCCACCATTTCTTTTCCTCCCCATCAGGAGAGTGGCAAATCTCGGGCTCTGGAAGGGCTGAATCAGGTTCATGGGCTGAGAAGAATCTCAGGCGGTAGGAAGCCCATCGGGAAAGGGCAAAAGAATGAAGGTAAGGAAAACAAGATGGACAGTCCTCTGAGCAAGGTTTGTGGGATATGGTGGGGAGAGAGACCCTGAGAAAGCACCAAAACCTCACAGCTCTGGAGAGTGGAGAAGAGCCCAGTGACTCCTGATGCCCATAGCAGGACATCCTACTCTGCAGTCAGCTGGGTTCTGAAGGCACCCCATTTTCCTACAACTCTCTACCGGGACCACAACTCTGGTCCCGAGGACCAAAGCTCATAGTCCTTGTCAGAGTCTTACCTTCTCATCATTAAGTACACACCCAAACTCACACAGGCTCCAGTAAAATACGACCTCCCATGTGCCAAGGGCCACTAGCAAGAAGGAGAAGGGTCTCTGAGAGATGGGCAAGGTTCAGCCCTGCTTCCCAGTCTGTTTCTGGCGGAGGTGCTCCCTCATTCCTTGCTCTAATCAAAACACATGGCACAGCAGAAACAAACAAAAAAAAACCCCACTTCCTTTCTTTTAATAAAATAAAAAGATGCTCTGGACCCTCAAACCCTGAGTCTCTCTAATACTGTCCGTCTGTCTCAGGTACCTGTAGAAAACTGAGGTGGTCCAGATGGGACAGGACAGGAAGTGCTGCCATTTTTGCTGGGAAAGAGAGAGATCCCCAAGCTTTGGGGAAGCTATGAGTATTCTGTGGTGAAGAAATGGCAAGGGCCTGAGGGCTTCATGGATGGAAGAGAGAGGCTGAAGGAAGGGAGGCAAGGGTGGGAGAAAGGGGTGAAAGGAAGTGGTGCTGGCCTTAGGTCATGTGGGACCTGACTCTCCTGCCCAGGCTGAAGGTTTGGAAGGAGGCTCAGTGCAAACTTGACTAACATATATATGGCTTTTTATCAATGCTGGGGACAAAAGGTGAAGAGGGAAAGGGACACAACCGAGCGTGGGGTAGAAACCCCGGCAGGTGTCCTCCACCACCCATTTGGAATGGATGTCCTGCTTCTTGGCATTCATAGAGAGACGCCTCCCCAAGGAATAGTAGGATGGGGCCTCCCCACAGGTCTCCCTGGGCCACGTCAGCCACCCACAAACTATCTGGCATGGAAGGCAGAGGAGTGGGAGCTGGGGGGCACGGATCTCAGCACCCCCACCTATCTCATCCGGGAAATCTCTGCCATCTCTCCACCATCCTCCCCCTTCTTACCTGGACCTCAGGGGGACAAGAATTCAAACCTTCTTTTTAGAGTCTCTGGCTCTGTACAGAAA
Organism: Panthera uncia; assembly: GCF_023721935.1. NCBI lineage: Eukaryota > Metazoa > Chordata > Mammalia > Carnivora > Felidae > Panthera > Panthera uncia. The sequence continues at coordinate 40,034,108 of NC_064813.1, forward strand.
AGTCTTCAGATAGTGTTGCTCCACTTAGATTAAAAGAGAAAACAGAAGCAAAAGCATGATGGGGAAAAAATGCAAATGAACCGCACAGCTTATATTCTGGAAAGGGAGAAAGCATCTGTGTTTCCCACTGGAAGGGGGTAAAGAAGATCCAGGAGTTTCATTTGGTCTTTCTAGGTAATGGGTCTTCTTTCTTCATAGTTTGACGTTAACTGTCAACAACAGTGAGGTGCCAGGACTGATGGTCCCTGTTAGAGTCTAACCAATCTAGTGAATAGTTCATGTGCACGAATGCCCCAGAAACCACACTTGTGGGGAAACAAGGCCTGACGAGAGGAAGTCTATGACGGCATCAGGTTTTTGGTCCTAGTTCTGGACAAGTCCAGTCTCCACATCTTGCCTCCCAAATAGCCACCCACAAAGAGTATGGGAGCTTCTGGCACCCGACCGGGATTCTGAGCCCTCTCCACGAGCTGACGGAAGATCTCCCACTTAGACAGTGGACGTCTCTTCACTTCAGGGTCCCCGAAGAGCCTTCTCTTCCCACACAACTTCGCTGTCCGTGGTTCATCCCAGGAATGCAGAGAGATGCTCCAACACACACACGCACACACACACACACACACACACACACACACATCATAGGCCACTGTGTTGCCTTCCCTGTCAGGAAACAGGATGTGCTGCCATTTTGTTGGTCCAGAACACTCAAAACACAGGAAGTGCTGTGACTTTCTGCTGAAAGAGGGCCTCACTCAGGGTGAGGTTTAAGTGAAGCTTTGAAAGAGTGAGAGGGAAACGTGACAGGGCATGCAGCAAGGACAGCTCCTGGGACGATGAAAAGAGCCAGGCTTCTCTTTCACCTGTTAGGGGACTCTCCTCACACAGCCACCAGAGGGAAGTTGGTCTTTCAAAAGAGATAAAGGAAGGAAAAACAAGGACACAACCACAAACAAATGAGAAAGAAAACCTCTAAGGTTGCATAACTGAGGTATTGATAGCTCTGGATCTTGTCAGTGTCTGTAACGGCGCGGGATCCCGGCCGCTGCTGCCTACTTGTTCTTGCCCAGAAGCGCATCCACCTCTTCCTCGGGCTTGAGGGAGTGCCACTGGGCAATGGGCCTCCGGGGGTTGGCCAGCATGTCAGACCAGTGCCGCAGCTCTGTGCCCGTGGCGTTGCTGCCCACGAAGATCTTGCCAATGGCTTCGTTCTTGCCCAGCTTGTCATAGTCCAGCACAGTGACCACCACCTGGACTTTCTGCGGGGAAACAGGGGAGGGAGGGAGGGAGTCGGCAGGTGGAAACGCACGATCCCGTGACCAAACTTCTCCTCCTCTATCCTCTACTCCAAATGCCCTGCAAGGAGAGGCCTCCCAGGGCGGCTTGCTTCTATCTCTGAACTTACTTCCAAGACTGAACTTAAAGGGAGGCGAAGGCTGCACGTTCTGGAAACAGCCTTTCTCCCTACCAGTAGGCACTTACCCAGCATGTGCTGTGCTCCAGCCACTGTTGAGTGCCTGGAAGTGGAAGGCGGTGAAGACAAGAGAAGAGGAGTACTTCACCTTAACGAAAGCAGCAGACCCATACTCAGAAATTTACAACACAAAGTGATGCAGGTTCTGCTAGAGAGGTAAGCACAAGGTACTACGGGAACTCAGACGAGGCGACAGTCCTCCTCGGGTCAATCGAGAAAGGCTTCACCAAGGAGGTGACATAGAAACTGGGAGGTGAAGGCTGAGGACTTCTCTAGGCAGAGAGAGAAGAGAACCCCAAGAAGCAAGAGGAGCCTGGGCGGAGGCATAGAAATAGAAGTGTGCACTTGGTATCTTGGAAACAGAAGAAGTTCAGAGTCACTGAGGTTGAGTGTGAGAACAACCAGGCAGGAAATAGGGTCAGCAGGGTGGGCTGTGCAGGGTGGGGTCAGCTAAGGAGTGTGCCTTTTGTTCTTCAGGCAAGCAACAGGGAGCTCCCAAAGACTCCTGGGAGGAGCGGCATGGATATTTCAGGAAGAGACCCCTCACATCGAGGCGGGAGATTCACTGGAGGAGGACGGGGACTGACAGGTGGGGAGGCCGGCCGGGGGCTGAGGGGGGAGCTGTGGGGGCTGCGTAGTGAATGCCTGAACCAAGGTGGGGCGGTGGGAATGGAAGCAGGGGCCAGGCTGGAGAGGCACTGAGGGGAGAGAATCAAAAGGACTTGGTGGTCAGTTGGACTGGCCGAGGTGACACTCGGGACCTTTATTCATCCTGCTCCACAGCCCACTCAGGCTACTCAAGCTCAACCTTTAGGACCAAGCTTGTCCAGGAAGCCTCACCTGTTTCAGTGGCCTGTCCCTGCTCCCCCTCGCGAGTGTGACGCCCTCGAGAGCAAGGACTATGTTTTCTGCACATGCTTCTCCAGCACCTAGCCAGTTCCTAGGGAGGCGCTTAGGGAATGCTCAGCAAAGCATGTTGGGTAAATGAGAAAGGCAAAAGGGTAGGGGGTCTAAGATGATGCCGAGGTTTGTCACTTGAAAAGAGAATGCAGACGAAGCAGGTTTGGGGTGTGGGCGGGGGAAGGGGAAGGGGTTTGGGGAAGATCATTATGTTGGCTTTTGGCGTGTCGAACTTGAAACTCCTGGCCAGTACACTTCATGTCTGTCTTAAGTTTTCCACAAGGACTTCTCGTGGTCTAACATTATCATTGAGATTCCCTTGACACCTTCGCCTCCCAGTCCTGGGGGCGGGGGGGGGGGGGGGGGGGGGGGGGGGCAGGGAGGGAGAGGAAGGGAGGAGGGAGCAGCTCACTCCAAAGAGGGAGGGACCAAGACTCCAAGAGGATCCAGCACTCTGCAATTCCAGATGGCTCGGTGGGTGTCTGGTCCTGCCACATTCAGATCTCACTCATGCCCCCTCATGGTGAAAAACAGACCTCACCTCCAACACTTACCGAGCTTGCTGGTAGGAGGAAGGAAGGAGACAGTAGAGAAGGGAAGGATGGAGGGGAAGAGGAGAGAGGAAGGGGGCAGAGGGGTACCTGGGAGCAGACCCAGGGGGCAGCAGAAGTGGGAGAAGGCTGGCCAAGGCAGGAAGCGGCTGCACCAGGAGGAGCGGGAAGAGGACGAGGCTATACCCCTACCTCCCCGGCAGCTCCAACCCCACAGGCCCACTGAACGCCCGTGTACCTCGCAGTTCCCAAGGAATGATGGGTAGGATGGCTTGGAGTGGTTCTTGTTCGTCTCAGAAAAGGGGGAAGCCCTTTCTGGCAGGGGGCCCGGGAAGGAGGACCCAGGACGGCACCATGAGAGTCAGAGCCCTTCCCACCAGGGCGAGCGAGGTGGCTCGAGGCGTCTGGGTGAGTTCCCTCATGCCCCCACTGCTGTGCCCCCAGGCCCGAAAACCCGAGCACCTGAATCTGCTCGAAGGGGATCTCAAAGCTGAAGGACTCGTTGAAGTAGGGGTTCAGGGTCTTCTTCTTCACCGTCGTCTTCTTCTTCTTGAGCCTCTTCCCATTCTGCATCAGGTGGATCTTCACGTAGGGGTCTGTGCAGGGAGAATCCCGGCCCCGGAAAGGCACCCTTAGTGCCCCACCCTCCCACCGAACGTACTTGCCCGCCTAGAGCACCCACCCCACCAAGGCCAGGCACCCAGCAAGCCCTAACTCGTGGGCCGCTGAGTCCAAAAGCAGCAGAGTGAGCGTCCAGTTCAGGGGCGGCAAAAAGGTTTCACTTCAAGGACCACCTCGGGCTGATTGGTTGTGGCCTCGTGTAACGCCTGGAGCATTACACTGGGGACATTCCTGAGACTAAGTAAGGCCTTGTCTAGAAAGAGTGAGGGGGTCGCTTGGTGATATCTGTCCTACGCAGGGGACAGAGGAGTGCTGAAGGCACCACACACATCTGCCATCCCCGATTCAATCCAATCCTCCTGACCTCGCAGATGAGCAACCGAGGCTCACAGAAGTGAAGTGATGTGCCCCCAGTCACACAGCGGATCAGTGACAGAGCCGGCAGCCAGCCCCACCAGTTGAAGCCCAGGCACAGGCCTGATTCTCGGGAAAATGCGTGCTCCGCTGTCCCACCAGAACCCTGTGCTGTGGGCTGGCCCCGCTCCGTGTGCTCCCCCACCCCCCAAATCCCCTTCCAGGGTAGGGCCAGCAGAGCACCTTCTGGAGAAGTGTTCCGGACTGTGACACGTGAGAGAGGTAAGCTTTCCTACACAAGTTTCTCTGGTCCTTCCCTCCATGGCTTATACTGCCCAGCAGCTCAGAGTGGGGGCAGGGGACCCGTGGAGAAAGGAGGGAAAGTCAGACATCTCCGGCTCCACAGTCCTGCGCTCAGACCCACAGCTGCTCGGAGATATTCTCTGTATCCCAGGGCCGGAAAGTGCTCTTACAACGGGTATGTGAACAGAAAACTCAGGCCAGTGACCAGCTCACTGGTGCCACCCAATGGCAGCCAGAAGTTCTGCATGTACCTGAAAGGCCACCTACGTCCATCTTCTTCAGGTTCTTGGCCTCCAGGATACAGACAGTGAGCTTCCCAGCCGTGGGCACGTAGCGCAGGGAGGTGCAGATGTCGCCCAACTTCTCTGGCTGTCCAGGGGGAAGAGCAGGACCCAGGGTCATCTTAGCCAGCCCACTGCCTCTAGCACGGCGGACCCCCATCTTGTCAAGACTAGCAAGGCGGTGGTGTATCCCCAGCCCTCTCAGTCCCCAGTCCCCACATCTGTGATGTTGGAGAAGGTCGCAGGGCCTCCTGCTGCAGTTTAACAAAGCCCCTGAGAGTGATGCTGCAGGAGCCATGCCCTTAGGAGTGAGGGGAGCAGAGTACAGGCTGTGGGCAGGAATGTGCGAGTGATGTCTGGGTGGATCTGGACACACGCGGGGCATGGTCGCGCTCCCACCCCAGGCCGAGGGGAGATGGAAAGGAGGCTGGGGTGTGGGCATGGTACCCAAGGGTTCGTTTCCAAGGACAGTGGGAAAGTGAGTATCTCGGAAGCCTTCCTCCCTGATTACTCCCAACCCTTTCAATAGCCCCCTGTCGACCATTCCACTCGCAGTGTGACCTGTGGTCTTCAAAGCACAGTGTGTCCCTTCTCTTATGTGCTGTCAGTGCAACACCTTCATGGAGACAAGGCAAGGGTTCTTTGTGACCAGTGAGACTCCCACAAAGTCCCACAACAATTTAGCACTGGGGGCAGGACGAAACCTGCTGGACTCCTGGTTTCTAAGAGCTCTGCCCACATCACGCCAGAGTCAAGCTTCTCAGAGACCAGGTCGCTCAGGCCAATATCCCGGCTCTAGTGTGCCAGCCCTGCTTTCACACAGCATGAGCCCCAAGGTAAGAAAGGGTGTCTTCAGCGTCCCTTCTCACCCCCTCCGTTACCACCTGGTACTGAGCTGGCCACACAGCAGGGGCTTGGCCAAGACACATGACCGATGCTTGGAAGGAGCAGTGGCTAAAATGGAATATTTGGCACACAGTAGGTGCCCAATAAGTGTTGGGTAAGTGCTTGAAGCCGTAGCAGTTGTTGGGAGGACAAGCCCCCATGCTGAGAATCTTTTAAAATAAATGTGGGCTTTCCTTGTGGGTAAACTGAGGCACGAAGTCATAAACCGGTGGCCCTAAGTGACAGCAGAAACTTAGGAGTAAAAATAATAATGGTGCTCTCCTTTACTTGAACACCTACTGGATGCCAGGTGCATTACAGAGATAAGTTAATTCTCATCTGCAAAAACACTACAGGAGACAATCCAGATCTAAAGAGATTAAGCGATGTGCCCAGGGTCACACAGGTGGGGTTGTGGAGCTAGGGTCCTAACCCAGTTCACCCAACTCTAAAGCCTATCATCTCCGTCGTGCCAATAGGTGGTGGCCCAGGTGGGCAGCCACACTTATCTTCCACATGGTCTCTGCTCTCACCTCTTCCTTCTCCCCGCCCTGCAGGTCTCTCCACTCCTCGATGGGCTGGCCAAGGTCCACGGTGTTCATAGGCACCTTAACCTCGCCAATGATGTCATGTTTGGAGAAGCGGTCAAAGTCGTAGATGGCCATCACCAGGGTTTTGCCTCCTAGCTCCTGGTATGGCACCTGAAGGGCACAAGCAAGATCAGACAGGGGTCAAAGCCAACTCATGCACCTCCAGAGGCTTCTGTGGGCAGATCCTTTGGTTAGAGCTCTGTTCCTACTACCCTGCAGGACTCCTGGTGAGTCTGTAGAGACAGAGAGAAGACCTCAGGCTCTGGGGGAGCAGAGTGGATGGGGGGGAGGGGAATGTCCCAGTCCTACAGGAGGCTGAGCAGTGACCTCACACATAAGCCCACAGTCCAGCCCGCCATTGTTCCAGCCTGAGCTCATTCCAGGGCCTTAGCCACAGCTAAGAACCAAGGAAAGGTCTGTAGAACTCCCAGCAGAATTGGGATCAGAGAGGGACGTGGCATTACCCTTCCAGCCCACATCACCTTGAAGGTGAAGGTTTCATTGAAGGCAGGGTTCAATGTCTTCCGATGGACTTTGGTCTCATATTTCTTCTTCTTGTCTGGAAGAAGGAAGACTTTGACATAAGGGTCTGAGGTGCCTCCCATGTCCAGGGCGGGCAATTCAGCAGCCTGCAGAACGCCGACGGTAAGCTGTGGAGAGAGTGAGGGTGGGCCTTGAGTCTCAGGACTGCTCTAACACCAGCCCTGGCCCTAGACCCAGCACCCACCAACTCCCCCACCACCACCACCAGAGGTGGGCAGCTGGGGAGGTGGGAACAGGCTGGTGCTAGAGAGCAAGACTGGTCTCCATCTCCACCCCCAGGAATCTGGAATGACATCAGGAGAAGCAGTAGCTTAAAGGGCCACTGATTTGCCCAAGGTTGGTGGATGCCAATCTGGGCCAGGGAACCTTCTCTAGAACAGGCTGGTGGCCAAGGCAGAGTCAATGTTCAGGGGTACCTGCCTGCGGTTTCCAGCCCACCCCACTCCATGGAAAGGAGGAATGCCTATGGGCCAAAGTAGGGGTGAGGGCTGTGGGAGTGTGGAGCTGTTTCTATCTCCCTCCCACCCAGCCCTTTTGTCCCATCCCCCACTTTGCCGCCAAGCCCCACCCTCACACCTGGTTGGCCTGGAAATCATAGTCCAGGGAAAACTGCAGTTTTCCCAGATTCTCTGGCTCTTTCTCCTCCTCTCCTTCACCTTCTCCCTCAGTCAGGCCTGTCTCTGCATCGTCGTCATCCTGTGAAGGCTGGAGGAAAGGAGGGGCGAGTTAAGAGAGAATGGAGCCACGTGGCCTGGCGCAGGGGCATCAGGAAGCCAGCCCATCTGTGCAGACCCTGACTCAGAGCTGGTGCGGGGCAACAGGAAGGAATGTGGCACTGTGCAGGGGGCTTGATTCTGCACAGCCCCTCAAAGCCCCCAGACAGCCCCTCAGAACCCCAGACCGTGTCTGGAAGACCCAGTTCTGGTTTTGGTGTGCCTCTCTCCCTTCAAGACACAGTGCTATGAGACCAGGTGCTGCACCAATGCTCTAGACTTCTTGAGGTGGGGGAGGGGTGCTTCCCTTGTTAGCTCCTCCCCAAAAGTTCCCCCAGCTCAGGCCCCACCCATTCTAGGCAAGACTTACCAGGAGTGCATTCCAGGAATTCAGGAGCAGGGTGAGTCCCCAGAGGTAAGAAGAGAAGGAAGAAAGTGATGTAAGAAAACATCCTACATCTCAGACCAGCCCCTGAAGTCACAGCCACCTGGTGAGACCAGGTCGGGCTACACCCAGATCGTTCTTGGAGGTCCCCCTTCCCTGACTTTGCACTGCAGGCTTCAGGCACACACACACACACACACACACACACACACAGCACTCAAAGGCCATTTTAATCTCTGGCTGACTTCTTGAGATCAGACCCTTCCTGCCATCCTCCATATTGATTCCTTGAGCAAGAGACTTCTCCTAGTCACTCTCAGAACAGATGTGGGCAAAAGAGAAGCACAGAGAAGCCTTTGTAAACTTAAACATTAAGAAGGAAGCACTTGGGTTTATCAAAGAACTTTTCCAGGCCGATTAACACCCCCAAAACAGGGGTAAATAAACCAAATTATTACATGACAAGAGATGGATTCCCCTTGGCCCTGGTCTTGGTGCCTCAGGACCATTCTTTTACCCCATCCGATTCCCCACCCACCCCAACCAAGTAGGTGCCTCCAGTGAGATTCTGTCCTCTAGTCTCTGGCAGGAAAACACAGGGTCACTCCCATGGTGACTTCCTGGCAGGTTGGAGGGGCTCTCTTTCCAACATTTTGTCCCAATAGCCTCTTTGGCGGGGGAGTCAATATATTATGCTCTTCCTCTGTCTTTTCAAGGATGCATCCATGATCACACATGAAAAAGTCCCCCCTTTCCACTGTGGGATGGGTAGACAACATTTTACCAGAGATGTAGCCAATAGGGAGGGTCATGTGGCATTCTAAGGAGAGAAGCCGGTTTGGCTGTAGAACAGCCCAGAAGCCTTTGCTTCACCTTTCAGCACCTGGAATGCCTGGCCTGGGCCCCTCTCAGTTCCCCTCACCACTGTCTTCTCCTACCTGGCCCCCTTTCATGTCCTTCATATTCATGGCATTCTTCATGCCCTTGCCCTTCTCCTTCTTGTTCTTCTTCTTCTTACAGCAGCACTTCTTACAGATACAGAAGCAGCAGGTGAGGAGCAGGAGGCCAGCGACCACAGCAATGGCGATCAGTGCCCAGGGTGGTACTGCCCACAGAGAGGACCCCAGAAGTCAGCAGTGCTCTGCCTTATAGTCCCTGACCCCAAAGCATCAGCAAAAATGGGGGGAGAGATGAACCCCAATGTCCACACTCCACATTTTTTAACCACACACCCATGAGTGATTTACATGCAACTTGCCTATACTTTGCATGCCTTTTCGTTAATACTTGCTCTCTCCTGAGCCTACCGTCCTTATGAATACAGCCTACTAACTGAGAGATAGCGGTCAGGTGTATAACAAGGAAGAACGTCAATTTGGCTCTATTGGGTTTTGACTCATTTGATCTACGGAAAACTGGCTTATATTGGAAAGAATGGGATGGTCCTTATCTGACCCAGGCGTAGGAAGAGCTCCTTTGACCCATTCCTTATGCCCAGGCTTGAGAGGGCTGACCTAAGCCAGAAGGCCAGCTCCTTAAGGACCTAGACAGCTTGGCTTTGCAGAGTTCAAATATTTGGGGATGGGCCCTGGCTGCTCTCCATGGTCCTGAAGAACCATCTCCCACTGATAGGGCTGCTCCCCTTAATGTCTGGTGACTCCTGAACAGCCACTGCCAAGAATTCAGAAAGCAGGGGTGGGGGGCGTATTTTCTGTCTTCCAAACTAAGGTAGTTTCAAAGTGTGACTGGGAAACTTCAACAATGGCTTCTGTTTCCTAATTTTTCATCTTCTTTTGGTTTCATATTTTGACAGTTTTCTAAGTTGTAAGAACTTTCTTCCCCCTTAGGAGACAGGGGCACATAAGCCTCCTTGTCCCCCTTATTAGTGCCAGGCACCCCCCATTCCTGAAGGGGCTCCCCAAATAATCCATCTTGGAATCCAAACATTCAGCCAATCACATCTCAGGGGTGTTCCCCACCCTTCCTCAGCTCTGCCCTGCCCATAAGGCCTTGCACTGACCCTGGCCTTGCCCGGCCCTCTCAGCCACCTGGGACACTCACAGGGGATCTTCTGGATTTCATTGAAGAATTTCTCCTTCAGCTTGGCAAACATGTCCTCCTTACTCTCCCCAGCGCCCCCACTCTCGGTAGAGTTGTCTAAGAGCCCAGTTGACATTGTGGCGGTGGTGGTGGCAGGAGCCACAATGGGCTCCTGGTTCCTCTTGAAGATGTTCCTCATGGTGGCAGAGGGGATCACTGCAGATGAGAGGGGATGATGGGAGCAGATGAACAACCCAGAGGTCCAAGTGCAGAAAGCTCTGCCCAAAGGACTGGGGAACCCTCTTCAAAAGCTAAAGACTATTAAGAATCCCATTATAATTCAAAGATATTTCTCATAATATTAACATAATATAATAACATAATATTAACAACTGTGGTAAAACAACAATAACAGTCATCATTAAGTTAGTACTTATATGTGCCAGGCACTGTGCATGATCTCCTCTAATCCAAACAACAGCCTAATGTTTGATTATTATTCCCATTTAACAGATATGGAAATGGAGGTTCCCAAGGTCATTTAGATATTTAAGCCAGTCAGCCTGACTCCAAAGCCTGTAAACCTAATCACTTTCATATATCTCGTTTAAATCCAACTGCACAACTCTAGGAAGGAGGCAATATTCTACTATCAAAGACTCCTTCTCGAGCCTCTCTTTTCCTTAACTTCTTCCATGACCTCACTTTGCCTAGATTCTCTGCCTGTCTCTATCACATTCTGGATGTCATCATCCCTGCCTCCAATCTACATCGGCATCTCTGGAAAACAGAGGAAAGGAGGTTGAAAGACAAGCTGCACATAATTTTACCATCCAGAGATAACTCGGGTTAGCATTTTATAACAGTAGATTTTCAGAGTGTGTTTTACATATTGAGACCAGATTACATGTAATTCGACATTCTACCTTTTGTTAACATAAGATTTTATCATAAGTCTTTTCCTTTATCACTAAAAATTTCCTTTATTATTGAGTAGCTAAATAATACCCATTACATGGAAGTACCATATTTGTTTAATATTCTGCTGTTAAACACTTAGATGGTTTCCAAGTTTTTGCTAGTAAAAAATATTACTGTGGTAGCATTCATTTAAGGCAGAGGAGTGGCCTGCTCTGTTAAAAGTGGAGCTTTGGGAGGATAGCTCCACAGGCATTGGAGGAGGTGGGGCTGGGGCTGGGAGCCAGGAGGGGGCTGGTGCAACAGACCAGCCAGAGATGACACGGACCCAGATGAGAATAGGAATGTAGGGGACGGAGGAGAGAGGACAAATGTGACAGCCATTCATTCATTCATTCATTCAACAAATTTATTGAACTCGTATCATGCTTCCCTTGTGGAACTTACCATAAAGTGGATTAAATAACTGCACATAAGTGAATGTAAGATTGTAATTCTGAGAAATGCCAAAAAGGAGAGATTCTTTGGTATCTTTGGCGGTATGAGTTTATAATGGGGCATATGCGACCTAATCTGGGAGAGAAAAATTGCTTTCCTGAGGAACGGACTGAGACCTGAAGGATACTGGGAAGTATCCAGGTGAGGAAGAGAGGAATAAGCAGCCTAAACAGAGAGAACAGCATGTGCAAAGTCCCTGACGTGGGAAGCAGTGTGATTAGTACAGAACCTTAAAAGAAGACCAGAGTGAAAGGAGCATGGGTCAAAATGGGGCTGGCAGAGTGGGCCAGTATGGCCCAGGCACATAACCTCACAGGCCACGGCAAAGAGTTTTGTCTTTACCCAAAGAGAAATGGGAAGCTGTCAGAGGGTTTTAAGGATGCAGGTAATGTGTACAAATTTACATCTTGAAAATTGCACTTCGGTGGCAGCGAGGAAAAGCCTAGAATGCACCATGACTCCAGAGGGAAGGGCAAAGAGTTTAAAAGAGTCAATAATGGATGTCTTGTCATCCCCAAGTTCCCATGAAAGATTCTCCAGTGTTCCAGGGGAATCACCAGAGGGGAATGACATACAGCTACTCGGAGGGAACATAGGGCTGTTAATAAAGCAGCGGCACAGATCAGTGGCTTTTCCAGGGCCCGGTGCCTGGAAGGCCCTTTTAAATCCACCTCTAACAAAAGACATGAGGACAAAGCTGCCCAGATAGCAGGGGAATAACGAAGATGCTTCAGAACGTGGCTCTTGATAAAAGGCAGGTTCAGGGGTGCCTGGGTGGCTCAGTCGGTTAAGCGTCCAACTTCATCTCAGGTCATGATCTCATGGTTCGTGAGTTCGAGCCCTGCATCGGGCTCTGTGCTGACAGCTCGGGGCCTGGAGCCTGCTTCAGATTCTGTGTCTCCCTCTCTCTCTGCCCCTCCCCCACTCATGCTCTGTCTCTCTCTGTCTCTCAAAAATAAATAAATGTTTTTTAAAAAGGCAGGTTCAGGGCCATGTGCCCAGAGATGGATGGGGTCTATAGATTCAGGGCCCACCTGCTCAGCTACACATCTAGAAAGTATTTGGGGGTCATCCTAAGCTTCTCTCCTGCCATCACCCCCACGTGCAAGGCATCTGCAAACTTCTCAGCTCCACTCGCAATGTTTTCCAAATTCAGCCACTTCCCACCCCTCTACCTGAAGTCTTACAATAGCCACCTATCTGGAAGCTTTCCACTCTCCTCTGCTTAGTCTAATCTCTGCACTGCAGCCAGATCCATTTATTTTAAACCCTCCAATGGCTTCTCATCACACTTAGATAAAATCTCTGCATGGTCTGGCCTCTGGCCCCTGGCTAGCTCCCCAAATGCATTTCCTAACACTTCTGCTCTCAGCCACTCAGCTCCTGCTATGTTGGCCTTCTTGCTGCCAGTCAGAGGCTCACCAAACAAACTCACAGCCTTTGCATTTACAGCCTAGACTGTTCTTCCTCCAGAAATCTCCTTGACCTCCCGGAGGCACCATCACTCACCTGGCAAAACAACGCTCCTGGAGAAATCCTATTAGGGACTGGGTTTTTGTGCCCCCCCCCCGCCCCCAAATTCATACGTTGAGATCTACTGCTCAACGTGATAGTGTTAGGAGGTGGGACCCGGGAGGTGTCTCGATCATATGGTGGAGCTCACGAATGGGGTTAGTGCTTGAGAAGAATAGGCCAGAGAGCTAGCTGGCTCCTTCTGCCATGTGAGGATGCCAGGAGTCAGCAGTCTATAACCTGGAAGAGAGCTCTCACCAAAAACCAACGTTGCCAGCACCCCAATCTCAGATTTCCCGGTCTTCAGGGCTGTGAGAAATACATTTCTGTTGTTGATAAGCCTCCTAGTTTATGGTATTTTGTTATAGCAATCTGACCTAAGACACCCACTATCAGCTTTTTCCCCTCCATTGCCACCCCCAGAGTGCTAAGCACTGCTGATGAGCATCCTGCATGAGGGCAGCTGGGCACCCCGTAGATTCTCAACACCACCCAGTCCTTCAACCCTGCACAGGAACCTTAATATATGCTCCCCATCAACTCGCTCTGCCTTCCTTCACAACGGACACTCCAGACCCTCTGTTTCATAGTCCCGTGGCTTTCCCATGGTCCCAACACCTTGCCTGTCATTATCAGAAGCCATTGAAGAGAAATCTCTGACAATGTCCCACCCTACGCCAAACCACAGACCTTCCTGCATATAAACCGCCCTCTCCTCCTGACCTCCTGTTTCAGCTGAGTACTTTCGTCCTATTTAAGACCAATCCCCCCATCTCAGGGGTCCCCTCTGACCTTCTCAGGACACCTTCTTGATGCATGTGCTTTCTTATCCCCAACTTTTCCTGGTCAACCAGTTTGCTCAGATCTAGTTGACCTATAGCATATTGGGACTGGTAACCGGGTCTCCTAATGCCTGCCCAGTGCGATTTTCCTCTAGACCACACCACCTCTCAGATGGTAGAGGATACACGTTTAAGAAAAGTTGTTTGTATGCTCAGTGATTATTTTAGAACAGTGAATGTTTTCATCTGAGCCACTACCATATTTTTACGCGTTGGCAGCTATTGAGTGATACAAAACGACTGAAATGTGCAAATAACAAACAAAAACAGGAACAGGAAAGGTTGGGCATCAGAAAGGTTCCCTCTGCTCAGTTCTTCCCATTTTAAAATACCACCAGCCAAGCAATGAAGAGCCTCCCCACCCGTCCTCATTCAGCTGCATCAGTCTCCCCTTCCCTTCAGGGTCACACTCCACCAATGGTCTCCATTTCCTCGCCCCCAACTCTCTCTCCTCAGTGCCCACACTGTGGCTTCTGCCTCATCACTCCACTGAAATGGCTCTCTGCACAGTCGCGGGTGACCACAGGGTCATCACTAAACCCAGCAGAGCTTTTCGTTTGGTTGTATTTGACTTCTCTCACGTTCACTTCCAACCACTCCTGATTGTCATCATAATTCGGACTCCATCGCTTGCCTCAAGGTTTGCCCCCAAGGCTTCTCTTCCCAGGCCAAGTGTCCCCCCGGGTGACTTCTTGCACACCCTGGCCTCAGCCACATCCCCATTCTGATGGCTGCCAAAGCCCGACTCACTCCTGAGCTCCAGGCCCAGAGGTCCAGCTGGGCCCTCGATATACCCATTCTACCCATACTCTGTTTCCTCCTGCTCACCTCCAATCAGTTCTGCAGGTGCCACCAAAGCAATCTTCCTAAAACCTGAATCTGATCATGTCACTATGGGTACAAGCCATCCCAGGGACATAAGCCACAATCCTGAAGGTGGCCGGCCTACCAGGCCCTCGTGTCCTCTTTCCAGCATCATCATTTCCTCGTCCCCTGCCCTGAGTCTCAAATACCAACCACACATGGCTTTTCTTCTCTCTTCTAATACAGATGTTCTCCTCCCACCAACACACACGCTACAGGGCCTTGGTACATGCTGTGGCCCACCCCCCAACTTCACTGAGCTAATGCCTGCACGTCTTTCTCGGCTCAGCTCAAACGGCCCCTCCTCCCACTCGTGCCTCCTGCCACCACCGCCCCCAGATTGAGGCCTGATATGCTTTCATAGCTCTGTCCTTACCTTCACAGCACTTACACGGCTTGTGACTGTATTTAAGCAGAGACCACACGTGCGTTGTTTACCGCCGCGGCCCTGGCACAGGGGTTGGCAAACTATGACCCACGGGCCCCATGGGGCCCACGGCCTGATTTTCGTAAATAAAGTTATATTGGAACACAGCCACGCTCATCCCTTGACACATTCTCTCTGGCTGCTTTTGCGCTTCAGCAACAGAGTCGAGTAGGTGTGACCGACGTTGGGTGGCCTGAAAAGCCTCGTGTCTTTACTGTCTGGCCCTTGAAGAAAAATTTTGCCGACCCTGCCCTAGCAGATACCAGACTGTCTGACATATGAGAGGCATTCAGTAAACATGTGGTACGTGATGAAAAAAATGAATGAGCAGGACACAGACTCTAGACCACTGGACACGTTATGTCATTTTGCAGATGTCACTGGAGCCCATCCTTCCAGGGCCACCCGGTGCATGAATGCCTAGGACTCGGACTCAGGGCTCTTTCCACAGGCTTGTTAAGACTCGATCTAGCCGCTCCAAGTCACCGGGCTGGGTCCAGGGCGCTCCCCCCGAGGCCTGGGGAGTGTGTGCGTGTGTGCACCCGCGCGTGTGCGTGATGAGACCCCAAAGTCTGCCCAAGTGAGTGGCGGTGTCCACGGTTCCGCGAGCCGTCCCTCCACCCTCTGCCTTTGCAGCCGGCCTCTCGTGCTACGGGGTCAGGCACATTCCCTTATGAGCCGTTGGACCCTGGATGGTTTCTTTTACCTCTCCAATCTTAGACCGCTGAACTGTCAAACTGAGTCCGCATTCCTAATGCCTTCAGCTGAGGCTAAGACGAACGGGGCCCTTTCCACGGCCCGAACCTGCCCAGAGCATTGAGAAGTGCTTCTCATCTTTCCAAGGCTGCCCTTTGGGCATTTCTTCTCGGGAGACGCTCCCTCCGGTGTGACTCAATGACCCTTATCCCTTAGCTCTTCTGCGTCTTTTCCAGAGTCGAGGGAGTTTAAAAAATGCAAAAAGAGAGAAAGCCGAGCAAGCCCTTTTCCCCCCACCTCAAGACCCCACGGTGCCCTCCAGAGGACCCTCCAAGCCCTTCTGCCCCTCTGAACCACGCTGAGGCCTTCTGCGGCCCACCATTCTCAGGGGGCCTTTCTATCAGGACAAGGATGATGGGAGGCTCCTAGCCGGTCTTTCCTCTTTCCCTCTTGTCTGTCTCCAGTCTGTTTTCAGCCCAGCAGGCAGAGCGGTCCTATTACTACAACAAAACCCTACAGCGGCTTACTTCCCTCAAAGTACCCAGTCCTCACAGTTTTCAAGGCCCTGCACAGCCAGCCCCGTGCCCTCGCTCCTCCCCCCTGGTTCTCTTCCTTCCCTCCTCTGCCTCGCTGGCCTCCTTCCAGATCTTCACTCATGCCAAGCACACCCTTAACTCAGAGCCTTGGCACCTGCTGTTCCCTCGGCCTGAAACACTCTTCCCTGCAGGCCTCCACACAGCTGTGTGTTCAGCGCAGCAAGGTCATCCGTGATGACCATTTTTTAAAAGGCAAGCTCCCACTGACCACTGGCATCTCAGCCCCCCTTTATTTCGTCTTCTGCACAGCACTTATCACCAACAGACACACCACACATTTTATCTGGTCTCCACTCACTCGACTTCAAGACTCACGAATGTAGGCATTTCTGACTAGCACACAGCGGGCTCTCAAAAAATATCCTCGGGAAATGGATGAGTCGCACACCCCTCACGTCCGCGATGCCTGAGCTATCGTGCCTCAGACCTCGCGCGGTTGTGAATGCTTGTGACATCACCAACCATTTCCTAAGCGTTTCTAAAAACAACTTTTGGGGCGCCTGGGTGGCTCAGTCGGTTAAGCGTCCGACTTCAGCTCAGGTCACGATCTCGTGGTCCGTGAGTTCAAGCCCCGCGTCGGGCTCTGGGCTGATGGCTCAGAGCCTGGAGCCTGCTTCCGATTCTGTGTCTCCCTCTCTCTCTCTCTGCCCCTCCCCCGTTCATGCTCTGTCTCTCTCTGTCTCGAAAATAAACATTAAAAAAAAATTAAAAAAAAAAAACAAACGACTTTTATGTTCCCTCTTGGGTAAGCCCAAGGGGTCAGTTTCTTCTTTCCTCCTCAGTCCACCGGAAGCTAAGGAAACAAGCTGTTGAAAACTTGGCACCAGTTCCCAAGACTCCTGCGGAAAACAGAGGCCCAGAGAGGTGAAGTGCCTCGTCCGAGGCCACACAGCCCGGGCTGCTGGCAGCGCTGGGGGCAGAATCTAAGTCTCTGGAACCCCGTCCAGTTCCTTCCCCCGCAGCACAGCTGCCTCCTCCGTCTCCAGGACTCTTCCCCACGCTAGAATGCAGGCTTCCTGCGTCGGAGCACAGGCGGAGACAAGCACGGCAAGGAGGAAAAGTCAAATCCTCAGGGATTTACAGCTGTCTTGGCCTCTCTTGTGGCTCAGGCTGCAGTCCTGGGGAAGGCAGCCAGCTGGAAGGGTTGAGGATGATAAATGATTTGAGGCTCCAGGGGCTCCCGGCACAGACTGAACTCCTCTGTCTGGTCAGAATCACCCGAGCAGGAAAGCATGAAATGGCATCATCAGGCAGGGACGGCTGCAAGGTGCCGTGACACCAAAACCAGGACACCTGGGAGACAGGCCGGGGGGCTGGGTGGAGGCACCTGTTCTGCGCCTGCAGCGGGAGGGGTCAAGGTCTGAAGAGGGGGAGGGGCCGGGAGACCCAGCAAGGAGCAGACAGACAGGGGAAGGGATGAGGAAGGGTCTCGTTCCTGGGGAGCCCCTGGGAAGCTTGTCGAAGTGCATACCACCCCCCCCCCCACGACACCCCGCCCTCAAAGCCTCGCTCAGCGGGTTGGAAGTGTGGCCCGGGAACCCGCAGGTTAACAACGAGCACCCTGGCTCACGTTGATGCAGGTGGTCAGTGGCCACCCTGGAAAACGAGGTTCTAAGAAGTCAGAAAGACTTGCCAGGGGAAGCAAAAGTCCAAGACCAGTGGTTGGAAGTAAACTAAGCCTTGAAGGCTCTGTGCACCTGGACAGTGCCCTCCACCTGGCTCCCATCAAAGGCCGCAGAAGGAAACCACAGGTGCGACACACTTAATAATCAGTTAAGTCTCTGTTCTCGTTCTCGGTTGATCCGTCTGGGAGGGCACCGTAGTGAGCTCCAATTCAGAGACAAGGCACATTCCGCTCAGCTAAGTGCCTGGCGGACAGTCAGCATCAAGACTGGAGCCTAAGTTTGTCTGAGGCCAAGTCTCCTGCTCTCCGGATCCCTATCCCACCACCCCCCGCCCCGGGGTGGGGCTGGGGGACAGGCCTCTGGGGTAGCTCAGGAAGGCAGGGTCTCCCCCAGTGAGGAGCAGGGGTGGAGCGGAAGCTAGGGAGCTAGCTAGAGCGGAGAGTCCATGCAGGACCTCCTCCCCCAGCCCACTGGCTGCCATCCACCTGTCTGTCTGTCTGTCCAGGGTGGCCACTTGGCTCCTGTGACAGTTCTGGGCGCCCTGGCCTCTGCGTCTCTCCTCAGGGGAAGTCAGTCCCACTCTGGGCTGCAGCCACCACTCACCTAGCCCTCCCCCCCTGCACGTACCCCTCCCCGACGTCCTCCCCCGGCTTTACCGTCCTCCCTCACCCCTGCACCGTCACTGAGAAAAGCAACGATACGGCCATTTCAGCCAAGCTTTGCTGGACACCCTGGCTGTTGGAAGTGGCTGCACCAAGAGGGGCCGGGCTCGGGTGAACAGGGCCAGGAGAGGTGATGTGTGTGGTCTAAGGATCCTTACACGCTTGGGATCACGCTGGGATCTCCGAGCACTAGCTAGCTGCCTCTGGCCCCCTCTGGCAGGGGGAACGGCCACGTTTGGCCTGGTGGCGGGGCAGGAGGTGGAGGGCTAGTGACGACCTGATTGAATCCTTTATCTTATCCCTTTTTCTCTCTGTCACCATAGGACCAACCCAGAGGAAGAGGCCTGAAGCAGGGCAGGAAGCAGGCCCACCGGTGGGTATTAAAAGGGTCATATGCACTGAGAGCCTTGGGGTACACCCAGGTAGGGTGTCCTAACAAGTGAAAACAGCCTGTGTCTGGAGGCTGCGTCCCCTTGACTCCAAACACGGAGAGGTTGCTCAGAGCCGAGCGGTAATCCTTGTGTCTAAAGGGAGACGCCATTGACCATAACCTGTCAGGTAGGATGGGAAGGGGGTTAGACGAGTTGCAGAAGGCGGCGTGAGCTGGCCTCCCACCCATCCCATAAGCTCCCGGATGCTCTGCTTTTAGGACCTTTGCTCTGCTCGTGGTCAGCTGATGCGGTAGCATCGTGGAGGTGCTCCAGGGTCTTACTCTCTGGGTGCTGATGTGGAATGATCTCAAGAGAATGTTAACCAAAAAATGAATATGCACACGAGTTAAGCATAATATCCGTGGGGAAAGGGGGGAGCTGTGTGTATATACGTGCTGAGATATTCACAGACTGGTTCTGGAAAGACGCACAGGGAGCTGGTGACATTGGCTGTTGCTCCAGGGGAGGGGAGTTGGGAAGGAGTAGTTGGCACATATTTCACTGCGAACCCTCCTGTATTTCTGTGATTTCGAACCACACAAATATATCTGCCTGTCCCCTCCCCCTCCCCGGGGTGCTTCGGAATCAGGAGCCCAATTCCCAGCCTCACAAGAGACAGAACAAATGAGGGGCTTATGTAGCTCAGCCAGGAGTGTCTAACTTGCCCCAGACTGGGTGGGAGGAGCCCAATTCCCAGCCTCACAAGAGACAGAACAAATGAGGGGCTTATGTAGCTCAGCCAGGAGTCGTCTAACTTGCCCCAGACTGGGAGGCATCGTCAAGACATTCCCTGTCTTGCCCAGAGGCCACCCTGCTTCCTCGCCCTGCTTCTCCTGTGCCCTAGAATGGGTCAGGAGCTCTAAAGCCCCACACTCGCCTCCAGCTGGCTTCTGGGCTCCACTGATATCCTCCCAGAGGAGACTCCCTTCAAAATCAGATTCTTGGGGTTTGGGGCGCCTGGGTGGCTCAGTTGCTTAAGTGTCCGACTTCGGCTCAGGTCACGAGTTCAAGCCCCGCATCGAGCTCTGTGCTGACAGTTGAGAGCCTGGAGCCTGCTTCGGATTCTGTGTCTCCCTCTCTCTCTGCCCCTCCCCCACTTGTGCTCTGTCTCTCTCAAAAATAAATAAACATTAAAAAAAATTTTTTTTAAATTAGATTCTTGGGGCGCCTGGGTGGCTCAGTCTGTTCAGAGTCCAACTCTGGCTCAGGTCATAAGCTAATGGCTTGTGAGTTTGAGCCCCGCATCAGGCTCTCTGCTATCAGTGCAGAGCCTGCTTGGGACCCTCTGTCACCCCCCTCTCTCTGCCCCTCCCCCACTCATGCCTGTGCCCGCTCACTCTCTCTCTCAAAAATAAACATTTTTTATTTATTTTTTTTT
>NC_064813.1:40054593-40245546 GCF_023721935.1 Panthera uncia
ACAGCTTTGTAGTAGAGGCTAAAGTCTGGGATTGTGATGCCTCCTGCTTTGGTCTTCTTCTTCAAAATTACTTTGGCTATTCGGGGCCTTTTGTGGTTCCATATGAATTTTAGGATTGCTTGTTCTAGTTTCGAGAAGAATGCTGGTGCAATTTTGATTGGGATTGCATTGAATGTGTAGATAGCTTTGGGTAGTATTGACATTTTGACAATATTTATTCTTCCAATCCATGAGCAGGGAATGTCTTTCCATTTCTTTATATCTTCTTCAATTACCTGCATAAGCTTTCTATAGTTTTCAGCATACAGATCTTTTACATCTTTGGTTAGATTTATTCCTAGGTATTTTATGCTTCTTGGTGCAATTGTGAATGGGATCAGTTTCTTCATTTGTCTTTCTGTTGCTTCATTGTTAGTGTATAAAAAGTAATTTCTGCCCTTTAAGGAATCTACTCCTGAAATCATTGTTGCACTATATGCTAACTAACTTGGACACAAATTAAAAAATAAATTACATAAAAATACCAAAAAAAGGTAATTTCTGCCCTTTCAACTATCCCAGCACTTCATATCAGATACCACCTTAAAAAAAAAAAAATCGGATTCTGACCCCACAACAAACATGAGTAAGTTTGATCCCCACCCCTCACCAAAAGCACATGTGCATGTGTGTGCGTGCACACACACACACACACACACACACACACACTCGCTACCAACTGCCACTCCAAACCAAGTCAATATGATCTGGGGACCATACACTTCTGCAGATTGTCACACTCAGGCCTGGCCTCCATTAATACAGATAATGGGGAGTTAACTTACTTAATCTCTCCTCATGTTGTAGTTGCAGAAACCAAAGTAATGAGATGGAAATAGGTTAACCAGCAAGATGTCTCTCACCAAAGCTAGCAGGCTAAAAAGATCAATGCCTAAGGGTAAGTGCATCTCTTTGTTTTTTGAACCCATGCTCCAGTCCGACATTTGGTCCCGGGAGGCAGAAGATAAAGTTTTAATGAATTATTTTTCTAGCTCATTGGGAACATAAATTACCCATGTCTGTGAGCTCCTTGTGTACCAAGGCCTGATGAGCCTTCCCGGGTCGGGCCACATGCACCTGCACTTTGGAACAAGGTTGTCACTGCTGGTAGAGCGAGGCAGGGTCTGCTCTTGACTAGCTCCGGGGCAGCTACCCACTCCAAGGTTCCGGAGAGCTAGAAAAGCCCTTCCCAGTGTCTAACTTCAATCTCTCCCGCTGCAACGACGCTCGTTTTCTTTCTTTTGCATCTAGGCTGAGATCAGTAAATCCCAGCCCACTGAGAGGAGGCCCTGGGCAGAGGTCACAGCTCTGAAGCACAGGATGTGACGGCCGGGGCTGAGTCCTCATTCCAGCACTCAATCGCTGTGCGTGACCTTGGGCCGGTCTGCTGGCACATCCGTAAGTCAACCACGCCACTCTGCTGGCCTGTGATGACGAAGGCAGGGGGCTCCTGTGTGAGGGCCCTGGAACGCTGCAGCCCTGCACACCCCCCCACAGGGTACTTGTCTCTGAACCTAGACTCAGGGCGTGGATAGTCTTCCGTCACAGATGAATTAAGCCCTGGACTGTGAGCGCTGAGGGCACCCGGCTGACAATGCAGCCCAAACCCCCCATCTGAACAATGAGGAAACAGGCCCCAAAGGGACGTGTGTTATCTCATGTCTCACAAGTATCGCGGCAAGTGGGGGCAGAGCGGTGTGAGCCGTCCAGTCCCTGACTCCCTGCTCTTGGTGCCCCCCTCCCTCCACCCCGTGCAAGCCCACAGGTTCCAGTTCATCTTTGGTTAACGACAGCCGATAGCTGGGTGCAGGGGGTGCGGCGGTGGAGGGCAGGGATGCCCCCATCAGGCCAGGCCCCTGGGGTCCCGCTTCCCTCTGCCACCCCAGCCAAGACCCCAGCTGGGACCAGGACAGGGGACCCCCACGTTGGGGGAAGAGTCCAGACTTCCCACAGGGAGTGAAGACTATAGCAGCTCACTACAGCAGGGGGAAAAGCTGCTGAGTCACCTCTGGCCGCTCTGGCCAGCCCAGGGCAGTCTACGGGGCCTCTAGCGCTGCTGCTCCAAGGGGTCCCTCTACCCCTAGACCTGCTGCGTTCCCTCCCCCTTCTCCCAAGACTCAGAATCCTGGGCCTTCATCCAGAACCGCCACTGCCCAGCACCCGACAGTGTCTCCCAAACCTGTGGGCAGCTCTCCTGGGGCGGAGGAGAGGTCTTCCATGGGTTGGGTGTCAGGATACTTGGGAACAGGCCAGGAAGGGTGGGGGGATCCTGGACGGGTGACTGATTGGGAATATACATGAAAGCTTAGGGACCAGCAGGGCCCCAGGCTGCCTGGTGCGGAGGGGGTGCAGAGGCCTGCCCGCCAAAGTGTCATGGAGACTTCGAGTGTGCCGTGAGTGTGGGGCACAAGGGCGGGACCCAGGCCTGGGAGGGGGCCGCTGCTTTGCGCAGCACGGGCGCGCGGGGAAGAGGAGCCCTTGTGGCTCAGCAGTGATGATCTGACACAAATCAATGGGATCCCTGCTGTGCCGCATGTGACCGGCACCGTCCTTTCCAGCACGGTCCCCTGTTATCCTTCGTGGCGAATGCACATCTTCATTTTGAGCTGAAAACCATTAAAAATTGATGCATCTTCTTCCCGACTAAATGTTACAAGCTTTGAACACACTAGCTCTGCTAAGCACGGCCCCGCTAAGGGAGCCCCGCTAAGGGACCGGGGGTGAGAGGCTCAGGCTGAACGCAAAAGTCTTTTAATTGGAGTGTGTGAGTGTGGAGGTGTGGGGTGAGTGCGTGTGATGTGTTTCTGAGCGTGTCGGAGGGGGTGAGCGTGCGAATGTGAGTGTGTGGTGTGGGTGGTGGGGGTGGCGGGGGAGAGAAGGAGCAGGCAGGGGCGGGGAGCCACGGCAGGGTGGCAGGGGCCCTAGGTGGCCCCCGAGGGAGAAGGTTAGAGACCTAGGAGCCTCCTCCCTGGGGCCTGGCTGACAGGGCTCCTGTCTGTCCAGGAGCCTGCAGCCTGCCACGGCCCCATCTTCACCCCGACAGGGAAGTGGGCTCCCCCCAGCCCAGGATGACTGCCTCCTAGGCCCCAGTCAACGCTCACGGCCTGGAAAGGAGGAGGTGGGCAACTGGCAGAAGGCTCCATTAGCCGAGTGATGGAGCGGAACCGCGGCGCGGCCGTGTTTGCTCAGCGGCTGTAAGAGGAGAGAGTTTCTGCATCTCTCAGGCCCAGGCGACTGGGGCGACAGCAGCCAGTGAAGGAACAGGATAGGGAAGGGGGTGCCGGGAAGGTTCTGCGTGTGTGCACGTGTGTGTGTTGTGACTGCTAACACACTTGCACGGCACTGTGAACATGTGTCTACACAAGCGAGCCAATGTGTGTGCCACAGAGCCACCTGCAGGGACGCGAGAAGCCCTGGGAAGAAGCCCTGGGAAGCCCTGGGAAGAGAAGCCCTGGGGGTGTCTGACCACACCGCTTGTCCAGGAACTGGGGGGTGACATGTGAAGACCCCGTACTTAATAGCGAGCGGGGACAGACTCCAACGTGGGTCACCTTGAAGGGCCACAGAGCCTCGGAGGCGGGAGAGACAGCAGGCCCCCAGCAACCCCCCGCCCCCCACAGCATCACGGTCACCTCTTGTCAGTCCCCTGCTTCCTGGCGGGGTGTAGGACCCGAAGGAGGCATCAGGAGACCTGGTGCCTCTCCCCTTCGACACTTCCACGCTTTGGAAAGTGCCTTTGCACCTCCCAGAGTGGTCCAGGGACCTTCTGAGATGCTCGAAGACTCAGCCTCTGAGCATGAGCCTCACGAGGGGTGCCAGTGTGGTGAGGAGAACGTGGACTTTGGAACACGGGCTGAGTTGGAACCTGGTGCCCAGAGCTCAGCAACCCTGGGAGATGGGCTTGGGCTTCAGGCATCATTTCCTCAGCTACAAAGACAGGGCAGGGTGCCTGTCCCCCCAGAGCACCGTGAGAATGAAATCAGTCACAACGCGCCCTGGACACCTGTGGTTTTTCTCCTCGCTTCTCCTCGGCGGGGCCGGCTGACCGTGGGCACAAGGTCAGACCTCGCGTCCCGGGAAGGAGGCCGCGACACCAGCCAGGAAGCGAGCAGCACTTCGGAGGGCATGAGGCTGGAGAGCCTGAGGCCCCGGGGATTCTCCTCCCAGAGACACTGCACCGCTCCTGCCCGTGCCAGACTTACTTGCGTGAGCGGCTCGGCTCCCTGTGGATGGTGAGGGCTACAGGTGGAACGTGTCTTGTCTGCCTCTGTATTTCCTGCCAGGCCCCACCGGCCCTGAGCCCTGAGCTTGGCAGCAGGATACTGAGAAGGTGGGGGTCTTACCAGGTACTGCACCCTCCCCTCCAGCAACCACGTCCATCAAGCCCCCCTTCTTCAGAAGGGAGGAGAGAGACACCGAAGCTGGGGGCGTGCCTGTCAAGGCCAGACCCCCCCTCCCCCCCCACCCCGGGGCCCGAACGGTCATTGGCCTGGGGTGGGCAAGCCTGCTGGTATGGACTGTTCAACAAGGACGAGACGACGGCAGCCTTTGGGCAGACTGTTCCCTGGGGCTTCTTCCTTGGGAAAGGGAGTCCCTTGCGGTTCAGACCTCCCGAGAGTCTAGGGCTGGGGAAGGGCCTGAAGATTACTTCTCTCACTTTTGCAGGGCCAGGCAGAAGTCAGCCCTCACATCCAACCCTGTCAGCACTAAGTGCTGGGAACATGAGATGAATAGAACTCAGCCCTATCCTCGAGGAAGATGACAAACTCAGGCCTTCTCAGGGAGCAGATGGGATCCTCCCCATGACAAGAGGTCACTGAGGCTCAGAAATCAACTTACCCAAGCACTCACTGTGAACTTGAACCTTGACTTCCTGGCATCCAGCCCAGGGCTCTTTCCTTCCTAACAAACAGCCCTGGCTCATGGGACTCATTGTGGGGGAGAGATATCACAAAGGCCCTGGGCCCACGGGGTGGGGGTGTGTGCCAAGAGAAAGGAAGGAAACCTTCCCTGAGGTTCTAGTAAATGCCTCACTGAATTTCATTTCATGCTCAGTCGTGTAAGGTAAGTACTATTATTCCCATTTTATAGATGAGGAAACCGAGGCTAAGCGGGGTAAAAGAGGTTGCTTACTCACACTGTGTCCAGTTTCCTCTTCCCCACAGGATGGAAAAAACTGTACCCTCAGGTAGCAGAGTATTTCATCTGGGGCCAAGGAGGGAGCTGGGACAGTCAGAAGTCTGGGGAGCCCAGTGTGCCCTCAGTGGGAGATGGGAACCAGCACCCGGGAGGGGCTCAGCCAAGGCGGATGCAGTCTGTTCCCCCCATTTCCACAAATGCCTCCTTCCTCCCAGAGGCCGGACAGGCCCTTGGGGAAAAAGATGTGCCCTTCACTTTTCCAATGAAGATGCCCATTACCGCCAACACCTCTGACAGCTCATGGTCTCCACAAACTAAAGTGGGTCATGCAAATCCCGGGGGCACAATTATATTCCCCGAAGAAGCCAACCTTCTCCTGCCTGACCTGGGAGCCAGAACAGACATGGGAAACGGGGGCCCACAGGGGCAAGCCATGTCCTCAAAATGCCAACAGGCTGGAGGAGGGAAGAGATACGGGAAAATTCCAAGTTGGAAAGTCCAACTTGGATTCTCTGTGGATCCAAACCTGGGAGGCAGAACCAGCGAGGAAACGGAGCCAGGTCAAGCCTGGGGGGCAGCCACGTGGCGCAGATGAGCGCCTGGCCCCTGGGTCCGACAGACCTGGCTTCGAGTCTCAGCTCTGCCGCTTGCAGCCCTGTAAACTTGGGCAGGTAGCTTAACCTCTCTGGGTCTTGCTCCTCCATCTGTAAAGTGAGAATGAGAACAGTACCTGCCTCATAGGCTTGTGAGGCTCGGAGACGATGAACGTAAAGCAAGTTATTGTGCCCAGAGCCTGTTCCTCAGGGGCTGGGAGCCACAAGGAGCACACAGGGGTAGCCCTAGGGGGCAGGTGGGCTTCTCCTAAACACCATACTGTGGCCCAGGTTGAGCTCAGCACCCTTCTTTGTACTTCCTGGAGACTGCAGGTCTCTGTGCTGGCAGCCAGGCCTCTCTTAATAAACCATCCTTCCGCATCCCGTACCCTCGACTCCAGCCCAGCAGCCTTTTAAGACCATCTCTGGGCTGATTCCTGTCTCTGAGCCACTGCGCTGTCCTGTGTCCAGACGGGCCCTCCCCCACCTCCAACCCGCCCTCACACACGCTCACGCTGTCCATCACTCAGCATCGGCCCGCCTCTCGGACTGGGCCCACTGGGGCTCCATTTTGTTTGCTCAAGTTTTCAAATTCTTCTGTGCGGGGTCTGACAGGGTTCTCCCCACAGAAGCTAGAAGAATCAGGCTCTTCTTCCTCCGGCCACCACTCCCATTCTGCAGTGACAGAGCTCAGAGGCAACAAGGCAAGGTCGTACTGATGCCCAAGGACATCCCAGTCGCATTCTAGCCATGCCACTGGGCCACCAAGTGGCCGTGATGTCCAGCAGGTGGCTGGTGGGCCGGTGTGCTGCTCAGAATGGGGGCTATAGGGAGAACTAATGTCTGGGAGTCATTAGCACAGGTGGCTGGGCAGGGTGCAGGGGGATGGCGGCGGGAGAACAGTCTCCCGGGGAGAAGGAAACCAGAGACAGGCTCTGGGGAACATCAACATTCAGAGGATTCGCAGGAAAAGGTGAAATGCAAGGCATCGTGGAGAACAGCCAAGGGTGGAAGGAGAGCCAGGAAGAAGAGAAAACTGATCTGTGGTGACAGAGGTGAGACAGTGGTGGGCAGCGACAGGGCAGGGGACACAGGCGGCTTTTGGGGTGCTTATGCAGGAGAATGTACCAATAAGTCGTGCACGCTATTGAATCTAAACTATACTGCAATCAAACAGAACAAAGAATGGGCAGAAGAGAAAGCTCTCCAAGCTGATCTGCCTGTGGTCGGTGCTCCAGCCCGGCATTTACGTGCTCCCTTTGGTCTGCAAGAGCTTGACTCGACGGCTGCTGTGGGAGCTACCGTGGGCCCTGCCCAGGGCACCGGGCACCAGGTGGCCCACCTGCTTCCCCCGTGAGGTGCAGGTGATCCCGCTGAGAGACCGTGGAGCGAAGGCATAAAGAGCCAAGAAGCACCACTCTGGGGAGGCTTCCTGGAAAGGAACCCTGAGCCAGGGATATGGGGGTGGGCTTAGAAAGGGCTGGACAGTTCTAGGCAAGAAATCTGGCAGAGATGGCAGGGGTGGGTTTCTGACAACTGTAAGACAGGATGGGACCACTCACCACCATGACCCTGGAAGGTGCTGGAATGACAGCTGACCTTGGCTGGTGGGTAGGTGGTACAGCACAACACTGCCTTTGGCTCGAGAGACCCCACCTTCTTTTTTTTGTTTGTTTTTAATGTTACGTTTTTAACTTTATTCATTTTTGAGAGAGAAAGAGCATGTGCACAAGTGGGGGAGGGGCAAAGAGAAAACGGGAGACACAGAATCGGAAGCAGGCTCCAGGCTCCAAGCTGTCAGCACAGAGCCCCACGCGGGGCTCGAACCCACGAACCGTGAGATCATGACCTGAGCCGAAGTCGGACACTTAAGCAACTGAGCCACCCAGGCGCCTCGAGAGACCCCGCCTTCTGGGACGTACTCCACAGAGCCAGACCTGGGGCAGGACAGCCTCCCTGGCCCAGGACACCAGAGGCCTCTAGGCTTTCTCTCACGGGAGCTGAAGCATCACTCTACACTCACCATCGCCAAGCACACGGAGAATGGGCCCTGAGGTAGCCAGGTATACAATGCACAGGTGTCCAGCTCTCTGCCCGAGGCCGGAAGGAAGCGGACAGAGGATCCTCCCCTTCATACAACCGGTGGCACCAAGCCCCGCAGAGCGCGGGCCTGGATGAAGCCCAGCCGCCCTCATGCACAGCAACCTCCAACCTCGGCGCCCAGCCTCCCGCATCATTTCTGAAGGTCCACACACAACACATGTCACAGCAGAAGACGCTGAGAGCCAGAGGGAGGAAGTGACTTGCCCACGGCCACAGAGTTCATTCCCGATTCCGTGGTCTTCTAAGCCAGTGACATCCTCAGGCTTGGTCGGAGAGTTTCCAGGGGTTTCGGTCTCCCTGCGGGGTGGCCCCAGGTTAGAGCTTTAACTGGAACTCCTGGTGTGGCTCCCATCAGACCCCCAGTCCCTGGCGCGGGAGGCAGCATTTAACCTTTTCCCCACATGGAGCTGGTCTGTTTCGGTATTTCTAATTTTCTGCCACATATTCAAGGTGCCACACACCTGAAGCAGGAAGGGCTTCAGGCATCTGACTTCAGTTTTCTCTACCAGCCCGCCCGCCTCTTCTTGGTGCCCACTCCCCCGAGCAACGTCACCTCCCAGGTGAGGACCACAGCGCTGTTCCTTCAGCCCGTGCCCCGGACACCGCGCCGTGGACCTTCCACTTCCCCTCTCCGACTCCAGCAGTGTGGCTGGAGCAGAAGCTGAGCTCTTCCTCTGCTGGGGGCTCCCCCATCTCATGGTGGGGAGAACAGATTCAGCCTCAAAATGAGGGAGGAGTTCTACACAGCGCTTCCAAAAATCCTGAGAGGATGGCGAGTTCCGTGAGGTAACAAGTGCCCCGTCACGAAGGGTGTTCAGGCTGAGATTAGAAACTACTGGAAGGGAGGCCATAGACAGGGGACACAGCGTTGGCCTAGATGAAGTTCAAGGTCCCGTCTCCAACCTTGTGAGTCTCCAAATCTCTCACCCCTCTGTCCCACCCCTCACTGTCAATTGGCCTCATTCATCCAGGCCCTGCCAGCTCTCCAGGCACTTCGTCCTCAAGGAAGGCCACCACCCAAGTCCACGGGGGAGCTCAACAGTCCTCTTTATGACACGCCACACTCGTGTAGGGATGGCTCGGGGATGCTGAAATTAAATACAAAATGGAGACCAGACTCGAGAATTCCCTGAGCAGACAAGACCATTTAGGCCACATCAGCAAAACTAAATCTAGCTTATTTCATGAACACAAGCAAATTTTAACTTAGATTAGTTCTTGTGAATGCCTCTGATAATCATAAAAAAAAAAAAAAAAAACACAAAACCAAGTCGTTCTTCCTAAAAATGGTATAAGATAATCATCTTTATCCAAGCCCCTGCCAAGCGGAAACCCCCACGGTAATAAGCACTTGAGGTAAAGAGTAGACTATTTCCTTCCCATTTGATAAGCCGTCCTGTGCTGTCCTGTCCCTGAGCTTCTTACCAGTATTTGAATTTAAGAGCTCTCAGTTCACGAACTGTTCTTAAATGCATCATAAACTCTTGCTAAATACTATTTAATGGTTTGGCGGTTTAAATTTTGCCGTTTCTGGGTTTTTGACAGGGGTTGGGGTAGGATGGGGGGAACACAGGACAAAGGACAGCATATCTGGAAGAGGCCAGGTCCGGGGGTGCTGGATTCCGATGTTGCCACCACCAGGGGAGTTTAGGGGCACACCGCAGGGTGAGTCCTCGTGAGTGGAGTCTGGACCCAGGTGGGCAACAGCCCAGCTCTGGCCTCCCAGTTGGGGGTGGCTGTCAAGTGAAAAGGGAGCCAGCTTAGCTCTCTGAGGTTCATTAGAGAAAAAGGTGAATGTTGAAGACGTGTCATGGCAGGCAGCTCATTAAGCCCACGGAGCTTAAAAATAGTGAGGCATGCAGGCATTGGGGGGAGGGGCGCTGGGGACCGAAACTCCAGCTCGGCACACCAAAGGCAGGGACGGCAAACCCTGGAGACGCTGAAGCCATCGCCAGTGTAAGGAAGGCTGCTCAGCCATCACCCGAATTCTCTGGGTAAGCTAGGAGCGGGACCCTGTTGGAGATGCCACGCCCCACTGGGCCAGGAGAAGGTGAGGCCCGGAGGATCACTGAGCTCCTGGCAGAGGTAAAAAGAGATAAGACACACTGACACATGCCTGCCCCGGAGGAATTCAGAGGCCACCCGCTCAGAGATACTCTACTTGGTTTCCCTGGATCCGTGCATCCCTCCAAAGGCCTTTATACCACCTCTCTTATCGGCCTGCTGTGCAGGCTTTGGGACTAGACAGCCTTTGCTCAAACCCTCCCGCTGCCACCTGCCAGCATGGTGACCTCGGAGAAGGCACTCTCCTATCCTGGACCGGGCTCCTCTTTCATGAGATAGAAATGCCACTGATCCCCACCGCATAGAGTTAAATGCACTATCCATTACATACTGGGGCTGCAGCAGGACCTCTGACCAGCAGGTTCCAGGAAGCGGGGAATGAGGAGTAAAGGGGAGGCCTGGGAAAGGTGGTGGCGCTGGATGGAGGACGCAGAATAACTGCGGCTGCCTTGCTCAGTGGTGCCAGATCGGGCTTGGAAAACACAATTAACGCTCTCACTGAAAAAGGCGCAAGACCAGGGGAACCAGATTCAGAGTCAACTGACACAGGGCACTGACCACGTGCTCAGCACTTTGCCATAAACACTCCCAAACCGGGAGGTGGGGCCAAGCACCAGAAGCCAGCTGGGTAGTTGACAGGTGCGAGGGCCGCGTTGACCCTAGGGAGCCGGATTTCAGAAGTGCAGGAGTCCGGAGAAGGGTAACCAAGAAGGAGGTGGGGAGGTATGGAGGTCAAATGGCTCTTTCCTGGCTTGGATCCTAGGAGAAGCTCCCCGGCCCACAACAAGGGCTCTATGATGAAGGGGGTGGGAGGTCTCGCCCACCACCTGACTCAGCCCCCAACCTGGCCTGTTAACACACTGAGTGGGCGAAGTCTGAGCACCCACAGTGACCTGAGACCCTGGACTTGTACTCCAGGCTTCACTTCCCGCCCCCCCCCCCCCGCCCCGGGGGGGCTAGGACTGCTGAGGAGACAGGATGGAACTTACATAGGAGGAAAGAGCTGCAAGACACCTCAGTGAACAATGGTACTCCAGCCCCTCACCGAACAATGGGGAAACCCAGGCCCAGAGAAGGGAGATTGCTTTCAAGTCCGTGAGAGAGTCAGAGCTAGAATCCAGGACACTTTCCACTACGCTGCACTTCCCACACCCTGACCCTGCCTCTTAAATTCCACACTGAAAAGCTTTATATACTGGGAGGAACTGGACAGAGGCTCAAAGGGACACAGAGGTTCCTACAGCCACACAACAGGTCAGACAGAGGAATGCGGGGCGTCTGGTCATCTTTCCCAGGATGCAACACTTATTGAGTATCTACTGTAGGCCAGGCGGTAGGCTGGCAACACTCTCGTACGTTATCCCATTTACTCGCATATAGAAGCAAGGTGGTGAAACAGCTACCACCAGACTGTCCGGCTCAAGTCCTGGCTCTGTTAGCTGAGTGTCCTTGGACAAGTTATTTGATGTCTCTGAACCTCATTCTGTAACATGAGGCTAATAATTGTACCTACTTTATAGAGTATAAGGAGATAATCCATATAAAATACTTAGAACAGGGTCTGATAAAAGTTAGCTTTCAAAATAAGTATACCATTTGAATTGATGAATCACTGAGTTCTACTCCTGAACCCAATATTGCACTGTATGTGAACTAGGATTTAAATAAAAATTTGGCAGAAAAAAAATAAATAAAGGCTACCTAAGATATAAAACTTATTTTGAATGAAAAAAAAACAAAACAAAAAACTATACCATTTGACCCAGCAATTCCACTCCTCGGTACGTACCCAAGAGAAATGAAAATATATGTTCTCTCAAAAGTCTTTACATGAAAGGCGCCTGGCTGGGTCAGTGAGTAGAGTGTGCAACTCTTGATCTCAGGGTTGTGAGTTCAAGCCCCACGTTGGGTGTAGAGATTACTTAAAAAAACAAAACAAAACAAAACCTTTACATGAATGTTCATCGTACTTGTAATAGTTCATAATAGTCAAAATCCAACCCAAAGGTCCATCAACTGATAAAAGGATAACTCGCTGTGGTATATCCATACAACGGACTATTATTCAGCAGTAAATAGAAAGGAGATAGCGATGCCTGGTGCACCATGGAGGAGCCCTGACCACATGATGTAAGGAAAAGAAACCAGACACAAAAGAACATATATTATACGATTCTATTTATATGAAATGTTCCAAAGAGACAGATGTATAGAGGCAGGCAATAGATTATCATTTGGTTAAAGCTTGAGGAAAGGAAGAATAGGGGAATGACTGCTAATGTGTACAGTTTTTCTCTTTGGGGTGGGAAAAAAAGGTTCTGAAATTAGATCGTGGTGGCAGTTTGCACAACTCTGTGACTGTACCAAAAATCACCGAATCGTGCACTTTAAAGGAGTGAATTGTGTGGTATGTGAATATCTCGATACATCTTTTTTTTTTTTAAGTAAAAAATCTATATGCCCCCTATAAAGTAAGGAGTGTCTGATCACATTTGGGGGGGAGGGCGATGAGGTTCAAAGAGATCCAGCACTTGCCCCAGTACGGCTAGCCGGTTGCAGGATCTGACTTCGGGCTTTGTGTTATTGGACTCCAAGTCCAGGGTTCTTTCCTGAAGCTTCTGCTAAGACCTAATCCAGCCTGGACTCCCAAATGTCTTGGGAAAATCTTCCATTCCCACCCCTGGCAGGGCTACTCAGCAAATTCTCTTTGCTATCTAATCTAAGTCCTTCCAACTTCCAGAGGTATGAGGTACAGGGAAATTTGAGGTCAAGGCCAAGGTCACAGGAGATAGGCACCAGGCTGCGACCCTGCATTTCTAGCCAATGCCCAATGCCTTCTTTAGGAAGCCTGGGGAAAATGGAGCAGATGAAATACAGTGGACTCTGAGGCATGAGCTCACGGCTGACTTTGGAGGTGACCTTGGCAAAGCAACCTCATCTCTGGGGCTCTTGGTAAAACGATATTTGGAAAGAAGCTCTGAGGAGGGCTCCAGAGGCGACATTTCCAAGGCCCTGAGTAATTCTGAAATAAAGTGGCCTCCCCTCTCCATACCTGCCACTCACCCCAGATGACCAGCCCGGGGAGGACTGCGGACATCACTCAGCAGCTGGCCTGGGATCCCTGCGGTCTTCAGCAGAGAACTCTGGTGACAACACCTGAGACCCCTGGCCTAATCATCAACCCAGTACTATCAGCAGGTCAGGTGGGCACCATGTCCCACGCTGGGAAGGAGACAGACGAGGGAGGGGACAGAAGCGCTATCAACCAGGGTCCCCGACTTACTTGGCAGGACAGGTACTGAATATGACGTCGAGTCGATGCCCTGCTTCCAGGCAGCCCCCTTCCCTGCCTGCCCTGCCCGGCAGATAGCCTGGCCGAGGGTAGGAGGAGGAAGAGCTGCCTGCTTTGGCCCCCCCAAGGGAAGGCATCACCCCGGTCTGTCTGGGGTTCCTGGCCAGGGTGTTCCGGCTTCAAGGAGATGTTCTCTCCAGCCCTCCTGTTCTCTGTTTGCACAACTATGGCCTGTGTCTAGAAACACTCCTGCCCCACCGCTAAGAAGCTTCCGGAGACACAAAACCACCACCCCTTTTCCCGGCCGAATGGAAAAGAGCAGACACAGAGAGACCAGATTCAGCCCACAGTCACCCAGAGTCCGAGGGGCCTCCCTGGGAGAGCAGCCCACTGGGTTTGGTGCCATTTGTAGAAGGTCCAACAGGCCAGGGGCGCCTGGGTGGCTCAGTCGGTTGAGCGGCCGACTTCGGCTCAGGTCATGATCTCGCGGTCCGTGAGTTCGAGCCCTGCGTCGGGCTCCGTGCTGACAGCTCAGAGCCTGGAGCCTGTTTCGGATTCTGTGTCTCCCTCTCTCTGACCCTCCCCCGTTCATGCTCTGTCTCTCTCTGTCTCAAAAATAAAATAAACGTTAAAAAAAAAAAAAAAAGGTCCAACAGGCCAGAGCCTCAGCCAGGAAGCCTGCATGTGTCCCACATGTCCCACATGCATGTGTCCTACATGGTGACAGGAAGACACGAATGTGTGCATCCTCCAGGCCGACTGGTTTTTTCAGACTATCATCACCCACCTCACTTCCCAGGATGTCTTGGAAAAGGTGAGAGGGACAGTCATCCTTCTCCACATTTTCAAATGGGACCAAACAGCTTGTGTGGGACCATATGTACTAATTTAGCAGTGAATTCGCTGGATTCCAGATCCTTCTATTCAAATACAGTTACACCCCTGCCTCACCCCACCCCTAGCTCCAGTGTTACATTTCTTTTTCTACAAATTGCCCCGTTCAGTTTTAAGAAACACCATAACAATAGCTAAATCTTTTTTTTAATGTTTATTTATTCTGAGGAGGGGGCAGACAGAGAGAGAGGGGGGGAGAGAGAGAATCCCAAGCAGGCTCTGCACTGTCCTCGCAGAGCCCGATGAGGGGCTCGATCTCACAGACTGTGAGATCATGACCTGAGCCAGAAATTAAGAGCCGGATGCTTAACGGACTGAACCACCCAAGCTCCCCAACAATAGCTAAATCTTTATTAGCACCACATGCCAGGTAGTCACTATTGTTAGAGCTTTTAATATAAATATTAATACACTCAATCCTTATATCAACCCTAAGGCATACCAACGAATTTAACTCCATGTTAAAGATGAAGAAATTGAGTACCAAGTGTTTAAACGACAAGATCCCAGTGGAGCTGGGATTTGAACCCAGGCAACCTGGCGCCCTGGCACCTGAGCTCTCGACCACTGCGCAACAGTGCCAAGTATCTATGGGGTACGAGGAACTATATGTTCCAAGTACACCTAAAAGATGGGCTAAGGTCCCACGGCAGGCTCAGAAAGTCTGCTCAAGATGGAGCATAGTTGCAGGAAATCCGCTGCAGGGAAGCTGGGCTGTGCTCTTGCCCAGGGGCCG
Source organism: Panthera uncia (assembly GCF_023721935.1). NCBI lineage: Eukaryota > Metazoa > Chordata > Mammalia > Carnivora > Felidae > Panthera > Panthera uncia. The sequence continues at coordinate 40,069,454 of NC_064813.1, forward strand.
TGTGCTGGGGGGGGGGGGGGGGGGAGGGGGGGGCTGGGGACAGGCTGCAATCTGTCTCTGAGCAGCTGAGTCCCAGCCCCAGCCAAGCAGTAGGGAGCAGGCTGAAGGCAGGCTGGGAGCTGGGAGCCCTGGCCGGCCCCACGGTGAGCAGCAGCTGGGAGGGACTCTCCTGCCTCCTAGCTGCTTATAATACTGCAGTATCCCCTGTGGGTGTGGGGCTGGCTGGGTAGAAGCCCAGGACCCTCCTTCTCTCCCCCACCACCCCCCACCCAGACTCAGTCACTCAGCCCCAAGCCCACAGCGGCCGGCAGAGCCGGCCACCCTGGGATGGGAGGTCACACTGGCTCTATGGTCTCCAGGGACTACCAGTCCTGCTGATCAGTTTGGGAGCCATGGCACCATGTTTAGTCCAGGAAGCCTCTTGGCCGGCAGGTAAGAAAGCTAGCTCACTCCCAGAGTGGGGAGTGAGCTGGATGGACCCCCCCCCCCCCCCCCCCCACTGTCTCCCCCTAGCAGATTCACCGAGGGCTGGTGAGTCCCCAGCATGGGAAGTCCTCCCTTGTACCTCACACCTTACATGAGCCCTTCCTGCTGCAGTATCACCCCGTCGCCTCAGACCAGGAGCCTTCTGCTTGCGAATGCACCCTTTGTTAAATCCCTAAGATGCGACTCCATGAGCAACACAGCAATCACAAAAGCCTTTAAAGCAGCCGGCAGCTGCCGCCGGGTTCAAGAATTTCATTTCAGTTGAGGAAAGGCTGGGGGCTTCAGCCCTCCTCCCCCCAGCCCCTACTCAACTTCAGGACCCAGAGGAAGCAGGAGGCAGAGGAAAAAAATAAAAAGGAAAGATAACAAAACAAAGGCATGGGGGGTGGGGGGTGGGGGGGGAATCATTCACAGCCTCTCCTGACCTGCCAAGGACTTTTTCCACATCTTTCCCTGGGCTCAGGGGCCCAGATAAGGAAGCGAGCCTTTCTGGCAGCTTCTGCACGGCTCTCTGCCTGAGCTTTGCTCAATGGGCCATCTGCTCCGAGGCCTCTCTGCAAAAGCTTTAAAAGTCCCATTTCTCCAGGGAGCTGAAAGCTGGGGAGGCGTCAGCTGCAAACAATAGGGGAAATTTATTAGGGATCAGCGCTGCCAGGAGGACAGTGCCTGCGGATGGGGCCGGAAGCTGTCCGAGATACAAAGGGTTATTTAATGCAGTAAACCCAAAGGCTCCTTTAGAAGTCAAGTGCTCACATGGGAGGCCCAATACTCTGCAACCTTCCTTTTCAGAATCACTTCTCCCCCCCCCCCCCACTCCCCCAACCCTCATCCCAAGTCAGACTTATTTCCTGTCCTTTGCCACTGGGCAAATATTGACTTTCTTTCACTCAGCCTTGCCAGTGGAACTGAGACCAACGGATCTGGCTATTGTCTCCTTCCTCAGGGAGGGCAAGGCAGGCTGTCAGCAGAACAGCTCCAAGCAGCGGCCGACAGACACGTCAAGAAAGAAAGCCTAGAAGGAAAATCACGGTCCTGGGAGTAACAGTTCTGTCTTTCGTTCTTCTGCTTTGTCTTTCCGTCCTCTGTTCCTTTCTCAAGTGCATTTGCCTTTACCCCGTGGCCACGTAGCATGTCTGACCCCAGAGAAGCTGCGTGGAAGCGGCGTAACTAGAAGAGCTCTGGGCTCAGACACTGGGCAACCTTCTGCTAGTCTTTTCATTTTCTTGGACCTCAGTGTTCTCATCTGCAAAATGGGAATGTCAGACTTGATGATCTCAGTGCCAGGTCAAGATGTTTCTTCCCGTCAGTGGCCCACGTCCTTTCTGCTGCAGTCAAGGCATCCTTCTTTGAGGTCTGATGGCAGAAGGGCTGGAAGATATCTGCTTGGTGCTTAACGGGGAGAGCGGAAAGAGCACCGGAGGAGGGTCCACGAGTGCAGGCACAGCCCCAGCTCTGGCGCTAACATGATGTGTGATACCGGGCAAAGTTCTCTCCCTCTCTGAGTCTCAGTTTCCCCATAATCAAAGTCAGGGACTCGATAAGATGAACCCTACGGCCTCCTGCAGTGCCTCATGCTGTGGTGCCCCTCACCTAACACACCCGGGTGAGTGGCGATGCCTTTTCTCCAAGACCACATTTTACCGCCCTTTCTTCACAACTAACGCATGGAAGGCTGTCACGCTTCCGGCTTGTATCCCCCTCCTCACCAGAAGCGTTCTGTGAACCTCGCTGTTCTCTCTGGCAGCTCCACACTCTGCCTGCAGCCCCCCCTGTGGTTGAGCTGGCACCTCCACAGGCCCTGTGACAAAAACCAGCTGAGTTCAAACTCCTGAAGCCCCTAGCCAGTGCACAGCAGGAAGAGGATGCGGGAAACCGGGGCCCTTTCTTGGAAGCCTGTGCATGATGACAAGTGCAAGACTGTGGGCTCTGTCCCCACCCTTCCTTTCACCTGAGCCTCCCGTCCTGATGACAGAGAGCCTCAAAAGCCCATTCCTTGTGCAGCACCCAGTTCACAGTAAGAACTCCCCCATATTGCCCGAATTTTATAGAAGTTATTCCCACATAATCTTCATAAGAGCTCTAGGAGATAGGTGATTTTATTCCCATTTCCCAGACGAGATAACTGAGGCTCAGAGAGATTAAGTGATTTGCCCAAATTCACCCAACTAATAAGAAGACAGAGCCAACATGAGAACCCAGGTCTGTCCATCTGCAAAGCCTCTGCTCTTAACGCTCAGCATTCTTACTAAGAAAGAGATGGCTTCACCTCCCCAGGTTGTCACAGAAGTATGACAAAGGGGCGGTGAGTGCTGATGCCCAAATGACTCCAACAAACCTCTCACCCCACCCCACCCAGCCTCACCCGAGGCAGTGCCAACCAGGATCTGAACCAAAAGGGTTAGAAGGACCTTTGATTCATCTAAACCATCTTTTGACTTTGCAAATGAAGAAACTGAGGCCCGTGGGTGGGACTTGCCTAAGGTCACATCACACAGTGAGTCTGGGGTACCCCAAGTCCTGGCCCTGCCATCCCTGCACCCAGCCCGCTCGGTCTGGCTCTAGGATCTGGGGTCCTGGGAGTCCCCCTGAGGCCAAGCCTTTGCCAGTCCCCCCTCTACCCCCTCACCCCGCCACCCCTTCCCCCTGGCCCAGACATGCCTCTGGCTCCCCCACCTCCAGGGATCCAGTCTCAGCCCTCCCTGGGCCTCAGTTGGCTCCTTCCTTCAGGAAGTGGAGCAAAATGCCCATGTGTCCTCACCACAGAAGGGACCAGAGGTGTGGCAGAAAGTGGGGAAGGGAGAGCTAGAGGCAGACAGGTGTGAGGTTATAGGAAAGTCTAGCCGTTTTTTCCTTTCACATGAAGTTTCTGCTGCAGAATGATCCTAACGGAGAGAGGAAGAGGGAGACAGGGAGAGAGAAAGAGACAGAGATAGACAGAGACAGAGAGAGAGAGAAAGAGACAGAGACAGAGGCAGAGAGGGAGAGAGGCATTGAGGCAGTGCTGCTGTTCCCACCCCACAGGGAAGCTTTGGAAGCTGCAGGGGAGACCCGAGGGCCATGGGCGCAGGGAGGGGCCGCTGCCCCGCCACCTGCTCCCCACGGGCTTTATTGCGATTATGTCCAGTAGATGCTACTCACTGAGGACTCCGAGGGCTCTGCATCGGCCGAAGCACTTTATGTGCTGTTTTGTGTTTAATCCTCACAACAGTCCTAAAATACCACCACTGTTCTCCTTTCATTTTGACAACTGAGTACGTGAAGCTCCAAGATGTAAAATACTGTAACTTGCTCAAGGTCACGCAGCTAGCAACCAGTAGAGCCCAGGGTCTCGGGAGAGTTCACTGCAGGGGTGTGCAAGGCCTTGAAAGTGGCCCTTTCATATGGACTCTTTAGTCTCGCGTTGTCTCCACCCTGGGGACAGAAGGGCGTGCGAGGGCAAGTGCATGGGAATTCCTGGAGACCAGCCGCCCCCATCACCCAGCCAAACCCACTTCCTGCTACCCAGACACCAGCCCAGAACTTCAGCCACAGAACAGCAAGGCTGGAAGGACCCTGGGAAGTTATCTAGTTCAACCCTCTCAGTGTACAGGTGAGGAAAGCAAGAAAGGGGCTTGCCCAAGGTCACACAAGGTCACACAAATTGGGAGGCAGAGCCTAGAATTAAACTCAGACTTCCTGTCTTTTTTTTTTTTTTTTTACATTTATTTATTACTGAAAGGCAGAGAGAGTCAGAGCACGAGCAGGGGAGGGGCAGAGGGAGAGGGAGACACAGAATCTGAAGCAGGCTCCAGGCTCTGAGCTGTCAGCACAGAGCCCGAAGCGGGGTTCGAACTCACAAACTGCGCGATCATGACCTGGGCTGAAGTTGGACGCTTAACCGAAGGAGCCACCCAGGTGCCCCTCAGGCCTCCTGTCTTAAACCAGGACTCTCCCTACAACACCCTAAGGCCCAGTGAGAAACTAACGTTTCATCTCCACTGCAGACCAAACCAGAATTCACCCAAGAAGGAGTTAGATGAGGCTTCCCTCTGGCGAAGGGTTGTGAGGTCGGTGGCACAATGGGGTGTTACGGGCTGTTGTAGTGGAGATCTCCCCAGCCAGAGAAGGGATCTTTCTAAACGTGATTCCTTCAGATCATCCTTGCCTGCAGTGGATGCAGCCTAGAGCCGAGAGTCAGACAGCATGATCTTGGGGGGAGGGGGATCCTTGACATCCCCCTTTAACCCATGCGACTCTTAACTGTCACTGGGCATCTTTCCCCCAGGAAGGCTCAGCCCTGCAAGAGGGCTGTGCTAGTGCAGGGAAGCCGACATTCTCACAGCCATACTGGAGATTCTGCAGGTGGGAACAGTTGATAGGTGAGCAGGCTGAGGGTCTCAAGGCCCTGGTGACTTTTTAGGGGGCGGGGGGACCTACAGTTTCCCCAGAGGCTATGTCCCAGGAGGAATGCAGCTGGTGAGGCCACACCCCACCCATTCCTTCCACTGGCCTCCCCAGCATGCTGGGGCATACAGGTGTCAGAACTGGGAGAGACCTTGGGTACCATAAGCTCCAAAACCCATTGAAGAGACTGAGGTTCAGAGGGGTAAGTGAGTGGTCCAAGGTCATAGGCCAGGTCAGAATGGAAGCTTCGTGACTTCCCGTGGAACGCTGGGTACACAGCTCCACACTGCCACCCCCTCCCCAGGAAGTGAGCCTCTCCGCAGAGAGGCCCGCATCAAAGGCATGAATTCCTAAACGCCAAGGCTAGAGGCAGGCGCCCTGCGGACTTGCTCACCAAACACGCTGCCCCCGACCTCTTCCGCGTTCCCGACGGGGGCACCAAGTGTCTCCCTCTTCGTGAGGTTCAGAGAGGTGCAACGACTCGTGCAAGGTCACACAGCAAACTGACTACAGCATGCCCGCCTACTGCCCCGTTGCCCCTTCCCCACCCCCCACCCCGGTCTCTCCAAGCTCTGCGGTGTGCCAGAATTCTTGGGACCCTGCTTCCTCCAACGCACGGAGCCGCGGCGTTTGCTGGAGTATGAAAAAGTTTCGAGAAGAGGAAGGGGCGAAGATGCCGCCGCCCATCCCAGACCCGGTCCGCAGCGGCAGGGCAGGGGGCGCGGAAAAGAAGCCAGCTCCGCGCACCGCCAGTGTCCCCAGCGCGTCCCGCTCTGCGCCAGGGGGCTCCCGAGCTCCGAGCGCGGGGCGCTTCGGCTCAGCCTCACTGCGGCGCGGGCGGGGGGTCCCATGCGCGCCCCGCACCCACTTTTCACCCTACGCCCACCTCATCCACTCTCCCCCGCACCGCCTCCCGCGGTTCCCTGCTTGCCCAGGGTGCCCGCGCAGATGCACCGCGGCCTCTCGCGCCTTCTCCCGGCGCGCGTCCCGGGCTCCCCGGGAGGAGAAGCAGGGCAAGGGCGAGGGGTTCCCGGGATAATTCGGGACACCTCCCCCGGGACTAGCCGGGCGGTGCCGACGCAAGTGGATTTTCGGAGCCCACTCCCCCACCGCGGGCTCCGTCCGGCACTTAGTTTATCTGGCTGTGAGCGCCGAGCCCAGAAAGTCGGAGTGTCCCAGTTTGGCGACCCTGCGCCCGCCCGCGCCCCAGGCCCTCCCGGTGGCCGCCGATGGTCGGAGCGCGGCTCCGCTCGGGACCACGGGTTGCCCTCGCAGGGTGTCCCCGCCCGGGGCGCCTCTTACCGGGGACGTTCTTGCGCGGTTCGGCCAGAGCTCACCGAGAGAGCAGAGCGCGGGGACGGCCGGGGTCTCGAAGTCGAGGTCCCCTCTTCCCACTTCGCGGCCGGCCGGGCCGCTGCGGCTCTCCTCCCGCTCCCCACTCGCCGGCTCGCCCGCGCTCTCTCTCTCTCTGCAGTAGTAACAGCCCGAACCCGCTTCCCCCGCCCGCCAATTGAGATGCTCCTCACATCCGCCTGCACACAGCGCGTGCCGGCCCCTCCGAGGGCGATCCCCGCAAACCCGGACGCAGGGCCCCCGCCCCGGCAATCCCCGCCCCGGGGAGGCCGCCTCCGCGCGCCCCGCGCCCCCCTTTCTCCCGTCCGGACGGCCGGTGGGCGGGGAGGGAGCGGCGACGGGGAAGGGGAGGTGTGTGCGAGGGAGAACGCGCGGCGTGCGGGAGAGGGGTTCAACCCGCCGCGCCCCTAGAGAAGTTTGCGGTGGGTGGGGCCGGCCTCGGGTCCCCGGAGGCCCGCGGGGCTCCAGGGGCAATGCGGAGGCGTCCCCTCCCACTCCGTGCCCTCCTGCGACACTCCCCACCCCACCCGCGCCACCCACGAGCTTTACGAGCCTCTGGGGAGCGGGGATTGGCTGGGGGAGGGGCGGCGGGGAGGGGGATCTCTGCGCTGTCGGGAACGGGCTAGCGGGTAGGAGGGAGCCGATTTGCTTCAGGGGATACGGATGAAGGTTTTCCCGAGTCGGGGACGAAAAGAAAAGGGAGGGAGAAGAGGAGTGATAGAGACAAAAGGCGGAGAGCGGAGGGGAAGGGGAGGTGAGGGGGGTTGGCCCGGGGAGCTCCGACAGCCTGCGGTCCCCAGCATCCGCGCGGGAGGGTGAAGTCGGGACTGGAGCCGGGGGCTCTCCCCCAGCCTCCCGGGGAGGGAGGAAGCGGGTCGAGGGGCCCCTGCGGAGAGAGGAGGAAGCGTGTGCTGCCCAGGACCTGGGCCTGGCTCCCAGGTAGACCCGGAGCCTCCCCGCTGGCCACAACTCCGCTTTCTCCCTCTTGCGGCAGGCTAGGAGGCCTCAACCCTCCAGGAGCACAGGGAGGACGGGGCCTTTCCCACACTCACCAGGCAGGAGGGGCAGGGAGGATTGGAGGCCCAGGTATGGCTCCCGTGCCTCAGTCTCACCCCGATGCCTCACCCTCAATGCCCAGCCTTCACCCACTGAGACCTCAGCCCCCCAGCTCAGCCCTGTGCAATTTCTGCTGGTGTCAGGACGCCGCCCGTCTCTGGACCTTCCCAGCCCCACCCCATCCCTGCCCTCATCCCCACAGCCTCCCCTTCACTCTCACCTTGCTCCTGTACTGCACACCCAGAGTCAAGAATCATCACGTTTGGGGTTTGACCCAGGAAGCGACTCCCCCCGCCCCACCCCAAATCCCTTATATGTATGTGTTGGGAAGGGCCCCACTCAGAGCTTTCCAGGGCTTCTTATCTCCACAGAGTCCGAGGAGCCCTGGGAAGTCCCAATACCTGCAGCGAATCCCCTCTCCCTGGCCCAGCCCCACGACATCCACATCGCCCCAGAGCCCGGCCACTGCAATACTGCGGCACCCGCTGCTTGGAGCCGGGCTGGAGCCGCTCTTTAGAACAGCAGCTCGCTAGTCACGGACCCTGGGCTGCAGAAATAGCTGATTCGGGGATTTCCAGGCTGCAGGCTGAGTGGAGGAGTGTGTACCACCCATTCCCATCCGCCCGGCTGGGGCCGCACATCGGTGTTGGGAAGTGTGTGTGTGTGTGTGTGTGTGTGTGTGTGTGTGTGTGTGTTTACGTGTGGGCTAAAGGACAAGACAGATGCCTGAGACTCTCTAGTCAGCTCTGCTGACCCCTCACCACCCTTCAGATGAAAAAGGGGACCGAGCATCAAAGCCTCAAGGTCAGATGCTCCTCTGACTTCCCCCCACACCGCCACACCCGGACCACAGGGCTGCCGTGGGGGGCCTGGCACTCGGCGGCTTCTCTTGTTTCTCCCTGGGGGAAGAAATGCTTCTCTTTGGAGATCCACCAAAAGCTTTTTTTTTTTTTTTTTTTACCAGGAGGAGGGAGAAACGGGCTGAAAGTTCAGAGGGCTGGATTCAGCATTGACCAGGATGTCCTGACACTGCACCTCCCGAAACACTGTCTTCGCTTGACTACCTGAGCAGGAAAGCAGATGGTTTAATGACTGCAATGTAGTGCGTGGATGCAGGGGGGTGGGTGACATGACCTCCCCGGCTCCCTCCGGTAAAATGGATGAAAAGATACCTGAGTTTTCCTCAAAGCCGCTACCAGTTAAACTGGGTCTAATAACAGAAAATAAAGCATTTATATAGGGCTATGTCTGCTCCTTATGAGAATAGCTGCGTGTAACACATAAGCTTCCTTCACTACGCCCTCCCCCCACCCCGCCCCACCCCCCCCCACCGCAGGGGGCATGGGGTTCTGATTAGGGTAGGGAAGGATCAGGTGACATTTGCAGAAGCAGGGGGCAGGGTCAAGATGGGGAGGTGGGAGCACTGGGGTCCCTTGAGAGAAGCCAGCTTCATTTTTGCTCAGAGCCATAGGGGTGGTAACATTGATTTTACCTGATCCTTTTAAACAATGTCAGCAGGTAGCAAGGCAAGGAAGGGACGACTCACTCCACTGAGACACAGGAACCCCCCCAAAGGGTGAGTGACCCACCCAAGTACTTGTGTCAGTTTGGTACAGAGTTAGGGCATGGAGCTGGGTCTTGTGACCTCAGATGCTGACCCTTCTCTAATCTACAGGAGGTGGGTGCAGAGCTAAGCCGTGCCCTCCGCCCCAGGGGCTCCTTACAGTTACCCCTCTTACCAGCTGCTTCTTGTAGACATCTCTAGATGTGGCCCCCGCCCACCCTCCAGCTCTGCCTGGCACTGCCTCCTCCCTCACCCTCTGGGCTCCAACTGATCTCCTTGCAGGTCCTGAGAGGGCTATGCTCTTCCCTGCCACAGAGCCTTTGCACATGTTGTCCTCTTGGTGGAGGACCCTGGCCTCTCTGCCCCACGTCACGACGCCAACTCCTCTTTGTTCCGCCAGTCTCAGTCCCCTGACACCTCTCCGTGTACCCTGTACTTCTCGTCTGCCTGTTAGACAGGCACTTGTCACCCTTGCCATTTCCCAGTGGAAACTTTCCCCCCACTAGACTGCAAGCTCCAGAATGGAAAGGACTTCCTACCCATCTGGCCCACTGGCACAGAGTGGGCACCCAATACATCCTAGTGGCTCTGAGGCTCGGTGTTTTCAAATCCTGGACTGCGCCTTGTGTGCTGTGCGACCTTGGGCAAATTACATAACCTCTCTGAGCCTCAGCTTTCTCATCTGCAACATGGGGATTCTAATTATAAAACAGGATTATCATAAGGATTAAAGGGATAATGAATGCACAGAGATTAACACAGTGCCATTCCTGGCATATCTGTGTGAAAGAAATAAATGTAAAGAAATACAGAAGAAACGGGGCTTGAAGGAATAAAGGAATGGCCAATGGTCATATTCCTCTCCTCTCAGCCTCCTCCCTGGGGTGCGAAGTCAGTCTCCTCTCCTTGCCCCCGCCCCATGCTTTCAGGACAAAGCAGACGGCTGATGCAGTTCAGCGGCTTCTTCCCTCGCCACCCAGGCTCTGCCTTTTGGGCCATCATGGATTCTCTGCTCTGATCCTGGGTGTCAGCACAACCCAACCCTGCTTGGAGCAGAGTGGCATGGCAGAGCCCAGGGCAGGGGGCAGCAGGGTAGCCTCCTTCATGACCTCCCAGAAAATCACCTCCACATAAGTCCCCGGACTAAAACAATCCCCTCACCTCCCTTCCAATGAGAGAGCAGCACTTGCGCCCCTCCTACGCAGAAATTCTGGAGCTGCCCTGGAGCTCCGGGCTCCGGTCCAGCCCTGCAGGATCAGGCTCCTGTGGCCCATATGTTTCCCGGGCCGGTGGATGGAGGGCCATGTAAGGAAGAGGTGCTCCGAGGAGGACCTTGCAGTCTCCCCGGGCTGGCTTCCTGTTGTTCAGATGTCCTCCTTTCTAGCTAGTGCCCGAGAAGGCTGACAGTGCTGTCCCTCCAGCCCTGTTCCATGAGCAGCCCCACAGCTGGTACCCTGGGGAAGCAGCCTGTACCCTGGCTGAAGGCAGCCTTGCTGGAAACCCCCACCCCACAGCCCAAGCCCAGGCTGACTGAGACAGAGAAAGGGGGCGCTGGAAAAGCCAACCTAGCTCTTCACCTTGACCAAGTTCCCTCCCTGCTTCGGACCTGTCCGGACAGAATAATGACTCTCAGTTCTTCCCTTCCAGAAATGCAACTGGATTCTTGTAAAGAGTTTCTACATCCTGCAGCCACCACCACGACCACCGCTAGCGCTAACGGAGCCCCGCTCCTCCTCTTCCCCCCTCCTCGCCCCTACCCTCCTCCCTCCCTTCCTCTTCCTCAGCCGCACGGAGCAAACACAGCAGCGGCCCCCAGCGTTCGTGGGGAGCCATAAGACTTGGAATCATTGGATCTTCACAGCAGTCAGAGGTGACAGGGTGGAAACTACACGAGTTTAAAACCATAGGCTCTAGCTGTATGACCTTGGGCAAGCCACTCAACCCCTCTGCGCCTCATCTGTAAAACAGGAACAAAAATGGTATTCACCTCACCGTGAATATGACATGAGTCAATACATGGGAAAAACTTAGAATAACGTTTGGGACATAGTAAGTGCTCAGTAAACGTTAGCTATTATTTTTTTATATTATCTCTATTTTGCAGATGAGAAAACTGATAACAAAATATCTGCTGTTTATTTAGTGCCTACTACGTGCGAGACAGTTTCTATGTGTCGTGGGGGGCAAGAAGTGCAGGGTGGGCGAAGCTGAGGACCGCGTGCATACGCTAAACCTGAGGAGTGTGCTGATAAGGCTCTTCCGGAGTATTTATTTGCATCCATTGGTTTACATGGGGTTACCGAGCGGTACCCCAGGGAGACTTGAATTGTGCCCAAAATGGGCTCCAGACATGTGGAGACATATCTGGCAGTCTTTCAATAGAGGTTTCTGATAAATAAATTATCAAAAGGAAGGAATACAGCTGACAAAATGAGCCAGACCCCACAAAGGGCTTGAGGGTCAGAGGGCATGACCCTCCAGACTGAATAGAGTGGCTGGCCCTTGACCTTGCCTGACTCGGTGGTCTGGAAAGGAAAAGAGCTGAGCGTCAACTGAAGGAGGTCTCGAGAGCTGGCTTGCTAAATCTGACGCTCCCGGCTCAGGCCACCCTGCCCCTCGAATGAGCATTTCGCCATGGGGGTGGGGAGTGGTTCCCATTCTCCGAAAGAGCCTGCAGAGCTGGGAAAGGTGGGAAGCCTGGGCTGGTGGGCACGTCAGCAGGAGGAGCAGAGAGAGGCTGCACAGAGCAGTGTGGGGCTGTGGTGGTGTGGGACACCGAGGCACTGACACCAGCGGCCAGCGGCAGTCCAGACCCACGTGACGACCCACGTGCCAGTCGGCTCTAGGAGGCTCCCAGAACACATGCTGGCCGAGGCAGATTCGGAGCACTAGATCTCCAGGAGGAACAGGTAGGTGCATAGAGCTGGTGCAGTACAGGTACTGAGATGCTAATGCTGGCAATGACCATGAAGACAGGTAACACGTGGCGGGCTCACGATAGGCCAGGCACCGTTTTAAGGGTTTGATACAAACTTAACACGACCACCTTAGGAAAGGGGATCCTTCTTATTCCCAGCGTACAGACAGGAAGATTGAGGTAGACAGAGGTAAAATAACTTGTTTGAGGTGACAACTAGGAAGTGGAAGAAGGAGGATTTGAACTCTGATATTCTGCCTCTGAGGTCACGCTCTAAACCCCTCTGCCATATGCCAATCCATATCGAGTGCCCTCATTCCTAAGCAAAAGCTGGACACGGTTGTGGACACTGGGTCCTACAGAAGATTTACAATTTACTGTTCTTGTTGTTGTTGTTGTTTGTTTGTTTGTTTAGAGAGAGAGAGAGACAGGGAAAGCCCAGAGGCAAGGGGCTGAGGGGCAGAGAGAGAGAGAATCTTAAGCAGGCTCCACACTCAGCACGGAGCCAGATGCAGGGCTCGATCCCACGACCCTGGGATCATCACCTGAGCCGAAGCTAAGAGTCAGACGCTCAACAGACTGAGCCACCCAGGAGCCCAGCTTTACAACAACCTTATGAAATCAGTGTTTGTCCCCATTTCACAGCCGAGTAAAGTGAGGCTCAAAAAATGCAAATGATTTGCCCAAGTTCACACAGCTGGGAAGTGCCGGGGCCAGGATCCAAGGGCTGGCCCGTGGGGGCTCTAATGCTCATCCGTTTCCTGGGCTGTGATGTGACTTGCCCAAGACTATACAGCCAATTCCAGTCTCTTACTGTCACAAGAGAACAAACCATCGCCATATCCCCCATTTTCCTGGACATGAAGAGTGAGTCCAAGTTCTTTCTAGTCTCAAGCCAGACGTGTAGGCCATCTAAGAACAGACGTTTGGCAGAGGGCCCTGTAGAAGAAAAGGGTCTTGGGTCGGAGGATCTTCCCAGAGAATTCAAGAAGCCAACATAAGCAACTCCCATAACTGTGGGTGTGTAAACTGCAGAGTGAGGAACTCTGTTTGCCTGGGCAAGCCTCGCGTTTCCAGGTAAGCCTGCCCACCTGCAAGCAGGGATTTTAGCCAGCCTAAGACCACCACAAGGGGCCTTGTGTTTGCACAAGGTGACATTTCTGCCTCCATCTACTGGTCAGAGCAAATATAGAGAGAGGGCACATCATGTGTGTCTATTCCTTCTAGTGTGGCATGGGTCTAGTGGATCTTTGGGGGACAAAAAGGGAACCCAGTAGGGATCTTTCCAAGCATTTATTGAGTGTGTACTCAATAAATGAGTGCTCAAGCATTTATGGAGGGCCACCACTCTGCTAGGCCCTAGGATATAAACTGCTCTAGGGCACAACTCGTGCCCGTAGGTCTGTTGGGGGAGACGGGCCCATAAGCACAGAATGATGGAGCAAGGGATACATGGTCCAGAGCCAGTGCACAGAGAACCCTGGAACCAGTGGCCAGAGCCTTGCTGGCAGTGACAGTGGATGTAAAGATCACCCAAAGAAGACAACTTCCAAATGATTCTCGAAGCACGCTTCTGATTTGATCCTGAGGAAAAGGGGGTCACATCAAGGGACTATCAAGTGCTAAAAAGTGTGGAGTCAGGAACGCACTGGGCACGTTGGCCGGAGACCCTGGACAAAGCGGGGCAGTGGCCAGGAGTGGTGCCGGAGGGGGCCGCAGGCTGGGCTAGAGGGGCCTGGCCTTAACCCTCACGGGCGAGGGCACCGTGCGAGGCTTTGACACTATCAGCAGGCAGTGAGCTCAGGAGCCGTGCTGGACAGAGAAGTGGTGGGCTACTTACTGCCACTGGTAAGTGAGAGATGATCCCGGACAAGGCGGGCACGGGGGCGGGGCGGGGGGGGGGGGGGATGAAGAGGAAGGGGTGAAGACTCATGCTGGCGACTGGGAGTGCAGGGTGGGGGAAAGGGATCCAGGGTGACTCTGGTCTCTGGCTTGTGTCTCACCACCTTCCAAGATGGCAAAGTCATTCATTAAGAGAGGTAGTCCCCCAACGGGGGTGGCAGGGGGGGGAAGATATGAGCTGTGAGTTCACTTGGGGGCATGTTCGGTGGGGAACCTGTGCCAGATTCAGGCAGAGATGCGGGCCTGGAGTTCAGGGAGGAAGCTTATGCAGGACATACACCTTTGGAAGTCATTGATTCATAAATCATAGGAAAAAAAAAAAAACTTGCTCTGAAGATGCTAATAACCCGGTAAGTGACAGCGAATGGATTTGATCCTCGACTGTTAGACTCTGTTGCTGGTTAGTTCTCCTTCCACCTCAGCACATTCCTATCTATCAATAGTTATTACTTTTCAGGAGTAGGTTTCTAGTCTACCCATTTTACAGAACTGGAAAGTTGAGGTGCACTTTTAAATAAGCCGCACAAGTTGATCATAGGGTCTGAAGTGGTGTCCATCACAGCCATTCAACTGGAACTATCTCTGGGAGAGCTGCTCCCTCAGCAGAGCGGGTGGCAGTTGATGCCAGTGGAAGGGACACCACCGGAGACAGAACATCCCTCACCCCTTTGCGTTGAGGGAGTGACATCTCAGCCGGAAGGATGGTTTGGAAGTCTGGCTTGCCGGGGAGCAGCAGACATGTGCCAAGGGCTGTGGTAATGGCGAAGGAGGAACTCCTGGTCCACGCATCTCTGGGCGACAGGGAGTGTTTGGGGTTCAGCCTCCAGCTTCACTGTTCTCCCAGGATCCACTACACAGATCCCCCCCTAAGTTTTTCATCTCTCACTCTCCTTCAGTGGCTGCCACTGCCCTTCTTCGGGAGACCCACCCCAGATCAAGTGCGATGTATCAATCTGTCTTCCCTGCTCTCTGCATCCTTGACAACGATAGATTAGCACACGGTGACACGAGTCAGTTCCCCCCCCCCAGCCCCCCCAACCACGAGGGGATGGCTGGAGCCCGGGGCCAAAGCAGGAGCTACTTGCTGCAGTGTGGGGGCTTCTCAGCCTCTCTGTCCATCAGTCACCTGAGGAGCTTAAAAGAAAGATGGCCAGCCCGCCCCCTCCCCCGCCCAGAGATTCAGTTTCAATTAGCCTGGGGGCCCCCCCCCCAGCATCAGTCATTCTCTGTGTAGCCAAAGGGGGAGAACGGACTGCTTCAGAACCATAGTGTGTCCGCTGTGGCTTCAAAGTCAGACCTGGAATCTCGGCTCTGCCTTAATATTAAGGGTGCAACTTGGACGAATTACATAAACTCTATGAGTTCCAGTTTCTTTTTTATTTTTTTTAAGTTTATTTATTTTGAGAGAGAGAGAGCGCACACTCAGGCACAAGTGGGAGAGGGGCAGAGAGAGAGCATCCCAAGCAGGCTCCACACTGTGTGCTGAGCCCAACACGGAGCTTGATCTCACGACGGTGAGATCATGGCCTGAGCCGAAATCAAGAGTCAGAAGCTTGACCGACTGAGCCACCCAGGCGCCCCTCCAGTTTCTTTTGCTGAAGGAACATTCATAGCCACCTCATCTAAGATGACACATATAAACACCATGCCTAGAGCTTGGGCTGCCCTTGGACGCCCATCACTCCGCTACCAACTTCCAACTCCCTTAGAGTTTGGGATTTCCTCCTAACCTAGCCTTGCGAGAAGTCCCCCAGCTCAGCAAACCATGGAAAATCTGTTCCTCCCCATGGCAGTTTTCCCTGACTCCGCATCTCGATGCCATTCCCTTGATTGAAAACCCAGAGCGTCACCCTTTTCCAGTGCACCCAGCTCTACGGCTGCTCTCTGGCCATCATGGCCCTTCCTAAACTGGCCCCATCTGACCGTTCCAACTCTCCTGCCTCTGCCCCCAACGCTGAGCCCCCTGAGCCTTCCAGCCATCCACGTCCTTCCTGTGCCTACCTCCCTGTATCTATTCACATAGTTACCTGGAGCACCTCTCATTGTCCTTCAGAGCCCCCCAGGTGCCATCTCTGCCATTGGGGCTCCAGTCCTCCCTGACTGGTTCTCACAGGCACAGTTCAGCGCTCCATTAGGCACTCTCTGTGCTGTTCTCTGGTCGCATCTCTGGGTGGCCACACGTCCTTCTTCAGACTGTAAGCGCGGTGAGGTAGGGGGCTTGTCCTTGCACGGTTCTGGGCACAAGCCTAATCAGTCGGGGCTGTGGACCTCACACGGAGGTCAGAAAAAGACTAGAACCTTGGCACTCAAGACTGTCCCCAGAGATGGGGAGCAGGGAGTGGGGCTATCGTCAAGCCTACTTCAAACAAACTCTAGCCTCAGAGTCCAGATGGGGAAACAGAGACTGGGTACTAGAGTCCCAGATGGAGGCGGGGGCCCCTGCTGCTCTGGGTGAGCCATGTCCTGTGACCCTGTCACCTCACCTTCTGGACCACCAGCTATTATTTGCACATCCCCTCCTGAGGAGGAGGTCCTGGTCTAGGAGGCTGGGAACCAGGGTTCTGGGTCTGTCCCTGCGTGACCTTGGCTAAGTTATTCTCTCTCTGGGGTGACCTCTCAAAGCCCTGCAAATCCTATGTCTTTATCAGAAGGGTCTGTGTGGTAATGATGCAGTCTTCGGGTGGCCACAGGGCTTGTGGTACCCGGCCAGCCTACTTTCAGCCAGCTCTTGCCCCCAGGGCCCCTCTCTCCCTCCCATCCCAGGCCCCAAACAGGGGAAATTAATTGAGTGTTCAAGTCTCTTCCCTTGCCCAGCCACAGCCAAGCTTACCGGGGAAATTAGGGTGACATCGGTGCAAATAATTGAGTGTCTTTCCCAAAACGGTCTTCAGGCCCTGTTGCTTTAGCTGCTGCTTAAATGGATGAGCTAATTAACTTAAGTAATTGTTCCTGAGGACTAATATTTTCACGGTCACGTGACCTAGAAGGCACATTTTCCCAGGAAGGCCACTCAGCTGTCCGCGCTCCCTCTTGGACGAGGTTTTCCCGGATCCTGTGATAGCTGCCTCCCACCCTGCATGCTCTGCCCTCAATCCAAGCCTGTGTCTTTAAGGGACCAGAACTCCTTCCTCCGGCCTCTGTCCACATGCAAAACCTGACTCTCGACTCACCCTCACCAACCCATTCATCCATTCAACAACTCTGTGTGAGTTGCCTGCTTCGTGCATCACATGCTGTTCTTGGCACTGAGGAGTCAACGATGGGCAAGACTGTGCCTCACGGGGTGTCCGTCTACTTAGGGATATGACACTAATCATATGACCACAAACATACACTTATGCACACACACGTCAGATCTACGCTACAATCAGTCTTGTGAAGGAGTGTGGGATGGTTCCATAAAACTCGAATAGACCGTCTTCTTGGGGAGATCAAGGACGGCTTCCTGGAGGAAGCAGCCCTTGAACTGAAGCTTGAAGGCCGTGCAGAAGCTAACCAGGCGGAGAGGGGGAAAGCACATTCCAGGCAGAGTGAACAGTTTCTGCACAATCCAGGTAAGAGACTGGCTGGACCAGAGTGCTGGAGATGGGAGAGAAGTAGAAGGTTTCAAGAGAGAAGAAAGTGACTGGTTTGGTATTGGGTTGGATACTAAGGGAGGAGAGGCAAGCATCAACAGGAACTCCTATGCTCTGTGCTGCTGGCTGGCAGGGGATGTCACTGACTGGGACAGAAAACCCTCGAGCCACACCAGGTGTGGGCAGTGGGAATAAGCATGGGCCGGGTGTTGAGATACCTTTGAGGCCTCCAAATGGAGATGCTGAGCCAGTGGGTCGCAGGGGAGCGGGCTGGGGGCGGGGATCCACGTTTGCACGTCACCTACCTAGAGGTGGGGCTTGAAGACGCAGGGTGTGCTCATGTCAGAGGAGGAGAGAAAAGTCCCGGACACAGCTTGAGGAAGCCAGGTGCGGTTCACCCCAGACAGTGGCCCTACGAGACGTGAAACGTCGCCTTGTTCTCTTTTGCTATGTCACAGTCACTGCAGTTTCCGGTTTCCTTTATCTACTGTTGAACCGACAGCGGCTCATGTGCCCGAGACTCTCTGGGTGACCAGGGAGCACTGCGCTACTTCGCGAGGGAGCACCGCTAATCCGCCACGCACTGTGCTGAGTCTGCGTGTTTTCACTCACTTGGCCTTTGTGAGACAGACATTCCTATCCTCGCTTTTCAGAATAGGATGCTGGGGCTCAGAGATGAGCAGTGTTCCCAGGCACGGGCCTGTGTGATGTGTTCTCACTCTCACGTGCTGTCTCTCCGGAAGAGACAGGCATGTGCCAGAGGGTCTGAGAGACCCTAGGAGTACAAGGGGCCAGAACATTCGGTCTCTAATTTCCTCCCGCTGGCCCAGGGCTGCGCGATGATGCAGGGAGAGAGGGCACAGGGGCTTCCATGGGGCAGGAAGTGCTGGGCCAAACAGGGGCAGGTTTGGATAAGTGATCCCTGGTCAGAGCAGCGGCGGACCGAGGGCAGGAAATCAGAAGCAGAAAGTGTGCCTTGTGCACAGAGAGGAGGCTGTGCCTGTAAGAGGTGGTGGCAGGGCGAGCGAAGTGGGCCTGCGCACAGGAGAGGAGGGAGCAGGTTTGTCTGGGGTTGTTCAGAGGCCGCCAAACCTGAGCGCCAAGGGGCTCCCACCGCGTCCTGCCCACCCCACCCAATACACACCCTGGGGTCTTCACCGTGGGTTGGAGATGGGGTAGGACCCCGTCCAACTGGGGCCGTAGAGGGCCTGGGAGGGGGCCTCGCAGGAGAGAGGCTGGGCAGCCCTCCCTGTCGCACCCCTACGAGGCAGAGGAGCAGGTGTTCCCAGCAACTGGCCTGCGGCTCCTGATCTGCTGCAACAAGGGATTGTGAGGCACTGATGGGAGAGGCAGGCGGTGGAACACACGTGCGTGCACGCAGGCGCCCACAAACATGCGTGCAGGTGCACGGGCACACGCGCACACACGCAGGCGCACAGGCACGCACACACGCATGTAGGTACATGCACACATGTACACACACACACGTGCAAGTAGGTCTGCACATGCATGCAGGTACACACACACACGTGCATGTGCGTGTAGGTAAGGAACACCCAGGCACACAGGTACACAGACACACACACAGACACACACACAACAATCAGAAGAGTCAGCCGGGGAGATCGGCCCCATCAGGAATAATCCAGAGGCTGAACTGATCATAGCTGTGTGACTCCAAGGCAAATCGAATCCTCTCTGGGCTCCCTATCCTCAGCTCCCAAGGGCTTCTTCTGCTCCCCTGTCTCCTTGATTTTTGCTGCTTTTTATTCTAGACCCAGAGCAGCAGTGGTGCCATTCTCTATCTGGGCATCTGGCCCCTCCCTCCTGCTCCAGGGCCCTGAGAGCCTGAGACACAAAGCCAAGGGTGGGAGGGTACAAAGACCAAGGGACCTGGCCTGGGTTTGAGTCCTGACTGCCGCTTTCTAAGTGGACAACCTTGAGGACGTGTCTTGAACCTTCCTGACGCTCACGTGTCATCTATAAAAGCAGCAGCTAACACTTCTTGTAGCAAGGATGCTGTGAAGCTTTGATGGCTATAGAGCACGTTGAATGTTACACACACCGCACGCAGAGGGCCCGACACAGCCATACATGTGACTTCCCTTTGCCCCCCCCCCGGCTCAGCTGTCCCAGCCCCAGCTCCAGGCAGAAGCCCCCTGACCTGCATCCCCGATAACCCAGCCTCTGCTTGCACGTTGTAGCAGGGGCTGCCTCATCTTGAACCATAATCTGTCTCCCTATAATCTGAATCTCTTCCACTGCTGGCGAGAGTGGAGCCATCCAGAAGGGGTGATGGCTCTCCCGTTCTCTGAGAACAGCTGCTGTGGCCCCCATGGCATCTTTGTCTACCTACTGTGCTCCCTCCCTTCTCCTTCGGTGTTTGCCACTGTCTCTACCTTCCTGACCAAATTCTTCCAGACACGACCTGGTCTGTCTATCCTTCTTGGAATGGGATGTCCAAAGAAGTACAACACACCCCAAACATGAGGCAGTTAAGTCCAAACTCCAGGGGGTCAGACTTTGGCAGAGTCCTAGGTAAAAGGTACGGTTACATTTCTTTCCCGTGGATGTACTTCTGATGGCCACGTATCATTTGCTCCCGATCAAGTCAAGAGGCAGATGTTTACATAATTTATAATCCTATCTGGAGATGTTCTGAAGCGTGACCCAGACCTGATTGAGATTTCCGGTCAGCGGCACAGCCTGGCGCAGAGCTGGTCCAAACACACCCACGCAGGAGGCACGCTCACCACGGTCTTAGGGCAACCTCCCAGAGCAGTGCCAAAGGCGGCCTTCGGAAGAGATGATCAGGGCCCAGGGAGGGCCTCTTCGCCCACCCATAGGTCTGTCTCCTCCCAGGCAGACCTGAAGCCCATTTCCCTGGGAGAGGGGGGCCAGGCCCCTGGACAGAACTGCTCCTCGCTTTTAGAAGGGA
Organism: Panthera uncia; assembly: GCF_023721935.1. NCBI lineage: Eukaryota > Metazoa > Chordata > Mammalia > Carnivora > Felidae > Panthera > Panthera uncia. The sequence goes on from NC_064813.1 coordinate 40,089,628, forward strand.
AGACGGGGGTGGGAGGTTACCACATGGCCCTGGGGAGAAGTCGGGTGGGAGGGTAGCAGTCAGGCAACTCTGTGAGCTGGAAAAGGTTGGTGGTTCCCTGTATTTTTCCCTCTCCTCCCTCACACAGGAATGCTGTGAGCTGGCTTTGGGGGCACGGCTCCTGGGGCGATGAATGGAAGATGCCTCCCCCTGGATGGCCTCTCACTTGCCCTGATGTCAGCCCCCCTGTCCAGAAACCGAGAGCCTTGTCCTCCACAAGCCCTGTGAGACGGGCTGGAGCCAGCAGTGGGGAGGGGGCTTCTGGAGGGTGAAGGCAGAGGGCTCCAGGGGGGCCGCCCTCCTGGAAGAGGCTCAGGGTTAGGGGGGATGGCACTGCCCCTGCCCCCGGCACGAGTGTCAGTGCTGTCCTCCCGGGCTGCGTCGAACAGCTAATCTAGGACCTCACTAATCTATCAGCAGAAAGTCACCAGACCCCCTCCGGCGCGTCCTGTCACTTGTCTCACTCCGCATGTTCTGTCACTTCCGGCACCACCTCTGGGCCTCTGCCCTAGAACCAGCTCTGCCTTCAGTTCACCGAGTGACCTTGGGCAAGTCGCTTCACGTCTCTGGGTCTCGGGCTCCTTGCTAATACAATAAAAAGACTAGATTAGATGGTCTCTTAGGTCCCTCTCAGCTCTGATGGTCCCATGAGTCTGCAAGCTGGGAGACGGGAAGTGGGTAGACAGCAAAGGCTATGTGGCCCCCTTTTTTGGAGAGAACAAGGAGAGAATGGAAGGACGGCTCACACCGGGCGGCATCAGGAATGGGCACATGCAGGTTTCGGCTAAACATACCCTCAGCGATGGAGATAAGCAGGACATTGTGACAAAGCCCGACCACACAGTCCCCCTGCTCTCTCCCCTCCCCCTGCTCTGCCACCCCACCTTTGCCTCTCCCTCGGATCCTGCCCGGGCCGGTCAGGGGCTGGGTGGCAGGAGAGCCGGTGGCCCACCTCCCCTGCCCCTCCCTGGCCGTCAGGGCTGTGACAGCAGCTGCCAGAGGGGGCGAGGAGGCCCTGGGCCGGGTGCAGGCTGGGTGACGACGTGTGGCGGATGTGTGCCTCAAGCAGCCGCCCAGCAGCCTGCACCAACCTCAGAGGCTCTGCAATGCAGTGGTAGGATTTTTTTTTGTTGTTAGTTTTTTTCCTAAAAGTCCTCATTTCCCAGGGAAATGTGCAGCCAAATGCTTCCAGAAAGGGGCGGCCAGGTTGCCCGGGGATGTGTCAGCCCTTCCGATTCAGTGTAGTGGCCTCCACCTCTGGCCCCTGCCAGTGTGCAGCCAGCCCCCTGCCCTCTGCTCCTGGTGGGACCAGGGGGCCCGAATGGAAGCAGCATGAAGTGGCTGAGCTTCCTTTCCCAAGGCCTGGGACACAGACCGATGGAACCTGAATGTTTGTTGAATCAGACCACTTCTCAGTTTCCCGATCTCCCGGGGCTCTGGCTTGAGGCTCCGTCTCACACACAGAGATGTCTTCAGATTCAAAGAGACTCTCCCTCCTTCTCTCTCTGTCTCTGTCTCTCTCTCTCTCCCCCCGAATGAGCATTTTGGGCGTGGGGGGACAATGCCCCCCTTTGGTGTATCAAGTCCCAAATCTGCTACAGGGTTCCCAAGAAGGCCAAGAACTTGAACCACCTGTCCTGCCCCCCCTGCCCCACTGCACAGTATACTAATTTTGCACACGCTCTACTTCTGGGTTCTTCTGTCTTCTGTTCTTGGGTTTCATTTTAAGGGAACTTTTCAATCCAGGTCTGCTTCCTCGATCAAAAAGGTGGTGAGTTCAATCAGCTATGAAAATAAAGCCGGACGAGGAGCCTCATGGAACACGGGCAGACCTACCCTTGCCAGCTCGGCTCCCCCCCTTCCCTCGGTTTCCCCAGAACTCCAATGGCCACAGGGAGACCCGGGGGTTGGAGGGGGTGAGCTCTCTGCTGACCGAAAGCAGCAGCAGGAGATGGCTCCGATGAAGAAATGTGGTCCGCGGCATTTGCTAGGTGGGTGGCATTTCAGCCTTCAAAAGGACTTCGACAGCCCTCTCTCTGCAGGGGCAGGTACAGCTGTGGGCTGGCTCTCCCATGCCCTGAGCTCTCTCCCCACAACCTGGAGGGGCTACGAGGGCCACGTCTGCCCTTCTCGGTGATGTTGGGGCTCTCTCGGGCACAGATGGTTCTAGCTCAGGGGCAGCCAGGACATAGCCGAGCCAATCTGGGCACAGCCCAGGGAGAGAAGCTGCCAGTCTGCCATCTGCCGAGCAGGTGACAGCCAGCGACATGCAAGTCGGGGGTGAGGGGCAGGGAGCTCAGGGCTAGTAGGGTCAGAGCCACGGCCTGCCTTCAGAAGCCACGGGCCCCACACAGGAAGCGCCTCAGGCCCCAAGTGCCATGTAGGTCTTTAAATGAAAATGAACCAACCCTCCACCTGAGGGATATGCCCCCTCTGCGTTGTGTATTTCCACCAAAGCACAGGCTGGAGGTGAAAGTGACGACTCTTCTCACTCAGATCAGGACGGTGGGCGGGGCTCAGCTCCAAGGATGGGAAGGGGGACCGGGATGAGCCACCGGGAAACATCCCACCAGGGAAGCAAAGGGAATCCCACATAATGTTTAGAAGCCAGGCTTTGGTCCCAACTCTGCTACCTTCCAGCTGTGTGCCCCAGGGCGAGTTTGTTCACTCTGCAGAGTCTCAGTTGCCTCATCTGTAACAGCCACACCTCATGGGGCTGTTGGGAAGTTACATGACATAATACACACACGCCTCTGTGAGTGAAGGCTACTGTTTGTTTTCCTACTACTACCCACAGGGTGGTAGGTGAGAAGGGCAGGGAATCTCCACCCCAGCAACCCTAACCAAATGGCTCCCAGATTTTAATGTGCATTCAAAATCTCCTGGAAGCTTCCATGAAGTACAGATTCCCAGGCCCAACCCCCAAATTCTGGGTCCACAGGTTTAGTTTGGGCATCCCGCGTAATTATGACGTGGGTGGTCCACGGACCACATTTTGAGAAGCACTGCCACAAAGGACAGGAGAGCCCGTCCCAAGGGCCCTGGCTCAAGGACAGTGTGGATACGGAGAGTGTGGATGTGCTCGCTCCCGGTGTATTAACCCTGGCCCTTGCTCCTCCCCCCCAGCCCCTCTCCTCTGGGTGCAAGGACGCTCCGGTGCTTTGTCCTGGCCACGGTCTCATGCTTTTGCATCCAAATTCCTCAGGTCAGTCCTCCATTCAGCAAATCCTTACTGAGTGCCCGCTCGATTCCAGACACTTCTAGGTGCTAGAGGTAGGGCAACGAGTGAAAAACAAAAATCCTTGTAATTTGTGTATTGATTGACTCACTCAGTCACTCGGTCTTTCATTCATTCATTCAGTGAATAGTACTGAGAGCCTACTCTCTGCCAGGCACTGCACAGGTGCTAAGGTTGACATTTGCAGAGTCCTCCTTGTCAGAAAAAGGCCAAGGAAGAGATGCCCTTAGGGACCGAGTGCCCTTGGGGCCCCTCAGCTCCAAACCCCAACGCAGAGGGCAGCGTCAGGCTGGCTGCCACAGAGGCACCCAGGGGAGACCCCCCCCCCCCAGCTCCGCCAACTGCAGACTGGGATCGTCAGGCAGGAGAGGCGATCTGGAAGAGACGGATGGCTTGGTCTTCTCCCCAGCTCACTCATCGTCACTGCTGGATACAAAGTATTTCTTTTTTCCTGATCCAGCCCCGTCCCTTTACATAATCCTATGCCTCATAATTACGTGTGAGGACGGGCCAATTCCCCCAAACGCGGTGTCAGGCCATCGATAACGCTCCCTTGCCGTTGCGCCCCGCCATTCGGTGGCCCTCAAGCCACCTGGCAGGGGGAGCTCAGCCCCTGGCCTCGATTTTTCATGGGAGTCCTGCATCCATCACCGGGCTGCCAGCTCCAGTCTCTGCTCCAAGGGGGCAGGTGTTCAGAGAGAACACTCTGCAGGCGCTGGCCCATTCCCACCACCCCTGCCAGAGTGTTTATAAAGCACTAAGGGCCTTCGGAATCCATTGTACCCAATCCCCTCATTTTGCAGATGGGGTAACTGAGGCTCGGGGCTGGTCACAGAGGGAGCGTATTTACTTCACTCATTCATTTACCCATCCATTAACTCGTCAAACACCTTGAGAATCTGTTAGGGACTAAGGCTGTGCTAGTCACTGCACATACAAGGATGACGAAGATCTGGTGCCTGACCTCAAGAGGCTCACGATCCAATTAGGAGACACATGTCACCATAGTCCGATATAGTAAGCACACTGATCTGTGTGGTGGGAATAGAAAAGAGCCGAGGGGGCTTCTGTGCAGACTTTTAGAGGGAAAACAGGAATCGCCCAAGTGCATGGCATCCCAGGCAGAGGGCGCATCATAAGCAAAGACCAGGAAGCGGCAAGAGGCTTGTCGTATGCAAGGCCGGCGGTAGAACTGAGGCCGGGCCCAGATCTTCAGATTCCAGTGTCTTCCCCTCCCTCTGCAGCCTTGTGGCTTGCTAGGGAATCACACTTCCTGATCCCCTGTGTGCAGTGGGGCCTGCCTGGGGCAAAGTTAACCCTCTAATTAGCAGTGATGTTCAGGGTGACCTCAAGAAGGGAGCATGCCAATTACTAATACTCGTTGGGGCCAATGGCCCCTCCACAGGTGGAGCGAGCAAGGATACGAGCAGTGCCCCATGCTACCCTTGCACCTGCGTGGGGACAGGAGAGCTAGGCTGTTCCACACCATTAATCAACAGTGGGTGGGGGTAGGGGCGCCTGGGTGGCTCAGTCAGTGAAGCATCCGACTTCGGCCCAGGTCATGATCTCACGGTTCGTGGGTTCGAGCCCCACGTCGGGCTCTGTGCTGACAGCTCGGAGCCTGGAGCCTGCTTCAGATTCTGTGTCTCCCTCTCTCTCCACTCCTCCCCCTCTAGTGCTCTGTCTCTATCTCTCTCAGAAATAAATAAACATCAAAAAAAAAAAATAGGGGGTTGGGGTGAAGTCAGTGGGTTGGAGACCCTGAATATGCCATCTTCTCTGAGCTGAGGGCACATGCCCCCAACTTCTCTAGGCACATGTGCCAGGCTCATTGGGGGACACTGTGTGTGGTGACTACAAATGCAGGTTTCTGCATTATACAAAGCTTGGTGCAATTGTCATGTCAGTTCAGCCATTTAACTATCTGAGTAGCCTTGGGCAAGCCAGACAACCTCTCCGAGCCTCAGGATCATCTGCAAAAGAGGATTAATAACATCCATCCTGTACGGTTGCCAAAAAGTAAACACAGTGTATACACAATGGTTAGCGTAAGTGCCTGGCACATAGTCTGTAAATCGTAAGTAGCAACAGTGGAGATAATGACAGGGTTTGGAAGGTGACGGGAGGAGGAGAGGAATGATAGCAGGATGCAACCCTGAGTCCTTGGACACACCTCCATGGCCCAGAGTTAACTGGACGCACCGGCCCAAATTCCTTAACCTCTCTCGGCTTCATTTGTTGTTGCTTTCAGTTTTCCCTGTGATGGAAATAATAATATTTCACAGGATTATTATGGAAATTAAATCATACTATGCATGGGAGGTGCCTCCATGTCGCAACAGTGTAGTAGATATTTCTTCCTGCCTTCTGCAGAACTAGGCTCCTGCTCCACTCCTCTTGGCATCACTAAGGGCACCCTTCCCTGGATTAGCCCAAGATTATGGGTATGTGGGGCAAGGGATGGGGCCAAGGTATCAAAAATAGATCCAAACATATATGGTCAGTTAACTGATGACAAAGGAGGTAGGAACACACCAAGGGACAATGGGGACCATTACCCTCAGCAGGAGGAAGACCTCTGGGCTCATGTGTTTCCTCAACAGTCACTCTAGCATGGACTGTGGGTTCCCACACTAGCAGCTCAGCCTTGTTCCCAAGCCCTGGCCTCCCCTGTCCAGCTGTTTGTTAGACACGCCGTCTGCATCCCATCCACAGTACTTGCTGAGCAAACTCCTCCAAGCAGGCTCTTCCTTCTGAATTCGTTGTGCCTGCTCATGGACGACTGTGTCTCCATCTACTCTGCCTCAAACTCTTCAGGACATCTATCGATCAGCCATCTATCACCTATCTATCTATCTATCTATCTATCTATCTATCATCTATTATTTTAGACAGACAGAGAGAGAGAGAGAGAGAGGGGGCGAGTGTGAGTGGGGGAGAGGGGCAGAGGGAGAAAGAGAGAGAGAATCCCAAGCAGGCTCCACACTCAGCATGGAGCTCAATGTGGGTCTGGATCCCACGACGCTGGGATCATGACCTGAGCTGAAATCAAGAGTCAGACACTCAACTGGGGCACCTGGGTGGCTCAGTTGGTTAAGCATCCCACTTCGGCTCAGGTCATGATCTTACAGTTCGTGAGTTCGAGCTCCGCGTCAGGCTCTGTGCTGACAGCTCGGACCCTGGAGCCTGCTTCCGATTCCGTGTCTCCCTCTCTCTGCCCCTCCCCTACTCACCTCTGTCTCTCTCTCTTTCTCTCAAAAGCAAATAAACGTTAGAAAAAAAAAAAAAGAGTCAGACCTTTAAAAAAAAAGAGAGAAAGAGAGAGAGAGACACTCAACGAACTGAGCCATCCAGGTGCCCCCGGGGCCTCTTTTTTTAATAGACTTCTTATTTATGGACATTTTCAAACTTACACAGAAGTAGAAAGAAGAGTATAATATGCCTCATGTGCTTGTCACTCAACCTCAACATTTATGAACATTTTGCAATCTTGTTTTATCTAGTATCCTCCACATTTTTCTTTTTTTTTTTCTCCTGGAGTATTTTAAAGCGAATCCAGACATCATGTTATTTGTCCCATAAATACTTCAGCATGGCTCTCTAAAAACTTTTTAAAAATATAATCTTCATGGTCACCATGTCACCATCATATGTAGCACAGTAAGATTCTTTAATAGCAAATAACACCCAATCCGTATTCAAACTTTCCTGATTGCCTCAAAAATGTCTTTTCCCTCCTGTTTTCCACCAGAAGTTTTATGGTTTCAAATCTTACGTTCAAGTCTTTAATCCACTTTGAGTTGATTTTTGCATATGGTATAAGAGAGTGGTCCAGTTTCTTTGTCTTGCGTGTGACTCCCCAGTTTCCCCAGCACCATTTGTTGAAGAGGCCATCCTTTCCCTATTGTATATTCTTGCCTCCTTTGTCAGAAACTATGGACCGTATATGTGCAGACTTATTTCTGAGCTCTCTATTCTGTTCCACTGATCTGTGTGTCTGCTTTGATGCCAGTACCATACCGTTTTGATTACTCTAGCTTTGTAGTATAGTTTTGCCTTTTTCAAAAACTGTTTGAGTCTACACCTTGCATTTGGTTATTATATCCAGTAAGTTATTCTATAATAGAGCCCTCTCCCTTTTTTGCTGTCATTGATTTGTTGCACAAACCAGGTCACTTGTCCTGTGCTATGTCCTGCTTCCAGGACTGGCTGATTTCTTCCTCCTGGTATGGTTTGGCTTTCCTCTGCTTTCCCATTACAGTTCACACCTCCATGTTCTTAATTTACCCATTTACTTGCAGGTTTCCCCCGACTAGACTGGGAGCTCCTGAGGGTCAGGACTGGCTTTTGATTTTCTTCCTATCCCCAGAGCCTAACACTATGCCTGTCACGTAATAAACATTCAATCAATATTCACAGAACAGATGCAACTCCGCCATCAATGACATTGGACTCACAACGCTGTAGGATAGTGACAGGGTTTTGGCAGCAATCTCACGTCGGGCACTGGGGGAGCTGTCAGCGCACAGCAGTAGCAGCAGGTAGTGGGTGTGAAAATTCCCTTGGGCACCTCTCTTCTCCCAACACATTCTCCAGTACTCCAGCCACCACCCCATCGCCCCTCAAGCCTTCCTCCAGTGAATTAGACACTCCCCAGGCTGGCTAAGGAAGCCCTGCTTTGGCCACAGGGCATGGGGGATGCAGGGCAGGATGCATCCAGGAGCCCAGGACTCAGTCCCGTTGTCTGAGCAACACGTTTGCCAGCAGCCCTGGGCATCTGGATGCTCTGTATATTGGGCTCTTAGCAAAATGGATTCACCTTTCTCTACTCTGCACTCATTTTCTGATGGTCTTTAAATCCAAGAAGTTCCTCCCCTGAATGCAAGTCAGCCAAATTACAAAACTCCACGATTCCATGAGAGTGCCCTCTGGAGCTGTTCCATGAGGCAGAATTTGGGATGAATCAGCTACCCTGCCCTGTGCTCTTCTGTCCCTACCTTCAAGTAATTGTCTCCTCCTCACGTTCACAGATGGAGAGGCAGGCTTACACAGGGCCTGAACCTGGGCCTTCCAGAAAGAGAGGAGATGGCTGCTAAGGGGGTGTTGGGAAGACCTTTCCACGTGAAATGAGGAAAGCAATCCCATTCCTTCTTCCTAACATAAGCCCAAGAGGTCCTTATGAAGTCTAAGCTCAAGCCCTTCAGCCTGGTTCAGCCTTAGCCAGGAGGAAAGCAACTCACTTACACCCAACTTGGGTGTCCTGAGTGCACACACTAGCAACAAAGCCCAGTTCCTTCATTGCCCTTATTTTCATGTTTTCTAATCAACTTTACTGAAGTATAATTACATACAGACAATAAAATATACTAATTTTAAGGATATAGTCTGAAGAGTTTTGTTAACTTCATCACCATCCTAATGTAGATGCAGAACATCCCCATCACCCAAAATGTGCCTCTTTGTGCTCAGTCCCCCAGCATCCCCAGCCCCAGGTAACCCCTGATTTGTTTTCCTCTCTATAGATTAGTTCATCTGTTTGAAAAGTTCATATAAATGGAATCATACCGTATACAACCTTCTGCCTGGCTTCTTTTGCTCAGCATAATTATTTTGAGATTCACCCATGTTGTTGCAGGTAACAGCAATTCATTCCTTGTTGTTGTTGTTGCTGAATATAGTATGCCATTGTACGGCGTGCCTATTTAAATTTAAATTTAAAATAATTTAAAGGTTATTTATATCTTCTGTTCCTATCCTTCCCCCCATCTCCTGTTCTAAGAAACTCTGCTGCCTTCTACAGGATAATAAATTTGTCTCTGGGATGAACATGGTAAAGTAAAAAGGGAAATTGAAACAAAAAGAGAGAGAGAGAGTAAAGAAGGAGAATCTTTGCTGCCACCTCTTACATACAGCATGGAGTCAAAAGGTTATGTCTGGATTGGGGAGAGACTGAACGAAGTAACATCTTACACTGGTTTTTAGCCGATTCCATTTCTGTGACATTCATCAAAAAAGAAATGAGCACCAGGGCACTGGCTGGCTCTGTCAGTGGAGCACGCAACTCTTGATCTCGGGGTCATAAGTTTGAGCCCCATCTATGCTGGAAGTAGAAATTACTTTAAAAAAATATATACGAGCACCTACTATGTCCTCAACCTTGGGCTGAGGACACATGACAAGTTCAAGGCACTTGTCAGGAAGGCAGGCATATAAACATGTGATTTGTGTTTCTCCACTGGACTCAAACCACAGGGAAGTTTGGGGATCCATGTCTTGGGCCTCCAGATAGAGTCTATGCCTATAGCTGGGAAATAAAACTACTTAAGTCTTTAGCTGTGATATCCTGAAAGGCCACAGGAGAGGGGTATCGTTTTGTGAGTGATATGTATTTCTCCACATTTCTCTCTTGTTCTGTACATCAGGGTCTCTGACAGAGCCTCGGAGCATGTCTCTCCCTTTCCTATCTGTCCCTCACTCCCCGGTTCCTTCTCTATCCACATTAACTTGTCGTGAACCCAAAATTTATATCTGTGTTATTTTTTGTGCTTATTGATAGGCTCTTGTGTTCACAATTCCTAATTTAAGAAGCCGATAAATGGGACACAAATTTATTTCTTTAAAAAGCTAACTAAAATGAGTTAGTTTTGTCAGCAGCTCTCAGCAGGAGAAAAGTTTACCTGGTCCCTGGTCTTCATAATGCCAAATAACTAATTTAACTTAAATTTCCCCAGTGATCTGACAGCTTGACTGGTAGTTTCAGCAGAATCTGGATCCAATCTGCCTGTTGAAATGGTACAATTCTCTTCACCCAGAGAAATCTCCCATCCAGGAAACTGGGACACACTGGTGCCCTGCAGAGCAATCCTGCATAGATTACGACCCCCCGCCCCAGGATTCTGCATCTTCTTTATGTCTTACACACAATACGAAAAGAAGGGAGAGTTTGAGTGGCAGAAGCCAAATGGGAAAGATTTATCGCAAAGAAAAACAATAGCAAGAAACTATGACCATTCCCAGAGCTGGTACAGGGAAAGCAGGAGGAGGTGGCACTATTAGGAACTAGAATCTGGGGCCATCGATTAGGAACTGGAGCCATAGAGGAGGTGCAGGTGCTGACAGAGAGGCCTCCTGAGGCAAAGGGAGAAATGCCCCACCAGCCTTCCACTCCACCTTCGGCTGAACTGGCCCAGATGCCAGTTAGCAAAGGAGCTTAGAAAACGTATTTCCTGCTGTCAGAGCAGAGTAAAGATCAGGAAATAGATCCAAGGGCAGGCAAACAACCAACACATTGTGTGTGTGTGTGTGTGTGTGTGTGTGTGTGTGTGTGTGTGTTCTTGTTGTTTTATGTGTGTGTGTCTGTATGCCTATTGCCAGAAAGAAAGTGGTACTGATACTTTATGCTGGCCATTCTAAAACTTTTTAATGTTTATTTATTTTTGAGAGACAGAGAGGTGGACTACAGGTAGGGTAGGAGCAGAGAGAGAGGGAGATTCAGAATCCAGAAGCAGGCTCCACGCTCTGAGCTGTCAGCACAGAGCCCGATGCAGGGCTTGAACCCATAAACTGTGAGATCATGACCTGAACTGAAGTCAGATGCTTAACTGACTAAGCCACCCAGGGGCCCCAATGTTGGCCATCCTAAATAATTTTCATGAGAGCAGTTCACCGAGCCCACAGCAGGCTTCTTAGGTATGTCCAGGTAGCTCTTCCTCCTAGCACTATCAAGGCCCACAGAGCAGCTCAACAGCATACAGAGGGATGGAGGTGGACATCCTGGTGTGAACAGAATAGAGGGAGGAGACCTTGAGTGCACCCAGAATATAAAGGTATGGAATATACTTCTGACAACCGCCCCTCATATTCATAGACAAATGTAAATAATCATCTGCTCACATACCCGTCCATTTTTTATACTCAGACACACACCATATAAATTGTAGCTACAACACAAAATATCTGCTTTAAATCTTTTTTTAATGTGGTCTAGAACTCTCAGGTGTGATGTGGGAGGTAAACAGAGTAATATATGTGAAAGTGGTGTATAAAGTTTATAGCACATTACTCAAACAAGTACAAAAATAGAACCTGGATTCTAACGTTATTCTGTAGTTAGTTTGTTGTAAGTGGAGGCTGCTAGTGATGGTTATAGGTGGAATTATTCTAAGATTTACAAGCTTTAAAGATTCGGGGATAAAGAGAAACCCTTTATTTTGGGAAAAGATCATAAGGACAACACCCATTTATCGCGTGCTTACTACATGCCAGGTATTTTATGTGCATTATTCTATTTATCCCTTGGAACATTTCTGAGAGGCAGAAAACTCTCTCAGTTTTCCAAAGGAAACAAGGTTAAGTAACCAGTGGAAAAGCTCATGGCTGCTGAGGGCAGAGCCAGGATTTGGGCTTGGGTCTGTCTTGTTTTAAGTTCCACCTACCACTGTACAAGGCATCTCCTCAAAGAAAAGAGTCAAGGCACTGCTGAAGGGGACCTGGGGAACCTGATGGCCTTCATTTTGAAGGCACATGTATTTCTTGAACCAGAAGCCAAGAAGAGTTAAATCAGGTAGAAAGGATGTGAGGAACAATGGTTGAGTGGAAGAAAAAAACATGGTGGTCAGGGGTGCTTGGGTGGCTCAGTTGGTTGAGCATCCAGCTCTTGATATTGGCTGGGGTCATGGTCTTGCAATTCATGGGATCGAGCCCCACATTGGGCTCTGCACTAACAGCATGGAGCCTGCTTGGGATTCTCTTTCCCTCTCTCTGCCCCTCTCCTGCTTGAATGTTCTCGTTTGTTCTCTCTCTCTCTCTCTCTCTCTCTCTCTCTCAATATATAAACTTGAATTTAAAAAGCCATGGTGGTCAGGTGTCTGTATCTCATTTTTGTCAAGGTTTCAGAAATTCTGGAACCCGTTGATAAACCTGAAAGTCTTGAGCTCTATGAATGAATTCAGAGTGCAGGAGTGCCTGGGTGGCTGAGTCAGTTAGGCATCTGACTCATGGTTTCTGCTCAGGTCATGATTTCAGTTCGTGGGATCAAGCCCTCGGGTAGGGCTCTGCGCTGACAGTGCAGAGTCTGCTTGGGATTCTCTCTCTGCCCCTCCTCTGCTCATGTGCACACTCTCTCTCTCTCTCAAAATAAATACACTTAAAAAAAATTCAGAGCAAATTAATTCCACACAAGCCATGAAAACATCAGCTACTAATACAAAATTAGATATTGTAAGTCCCATAACTAGCCAAAGTCCTTGTATCTCTTTAAGTTTTCCATTAAATTGTGGGTTAAAACTCCTTTTAGAAATACTAGTTAAGGTTTAATCCTTACCTTTACTAGATTTTAAGAATTATGGTTGAGTGGAAAGACATGAATGTGCCCCTCTCATCCAGTCCACTTACCCAGGAGCCCTGGGCATAACTAAGGCAGTGCCATGTGCCTGGTGACAGCTTTTCCAGTTGATGTGGAAGGAGAAGGTCTGATGAATAGAAGGCTTGCAGGTTCAGGATGATGGTATCACACTCCACCCCAAGCATTCATTGCCTTATGTGTACTCTCAGACATATATGGCGGCACTCATAAGGAAGAAGGGCCCATGGCAGCCCAAGAAAGGAGGGAAACCCAGAAAACACCCTAATGCTGTGAGCCAGAGGTTATGGGGTGGGGGTGGGGGGTGTTTTCAGTGTTTAGGATGATGCCAGAATGTTAGAATTTAACTCCCCTGCAGGTTGCCAGGTCCCGTGGGGACCCTACCTCACAGGAGCTCTGGAGCAGATGGAGAAGAAACTAGGAAATGCTGTTACTCCAGAAGCTCAGGAACCCTCCAGAGAGAAGGTTGCAGGTAATAGAAAAGTGAGAGAATCAGGCACTTAACTCTTTAACCCCTACATTGCCAAATGTCCTTTTGCACGCAGTGAGCTATTGGCTGAAAATTGGGGTGAGGCACCTGAGTGCTCCAAGGAGCTGAGGAACTGCAGAACCCCCTTCCCCAGCTAGCCATCACCAGGAACCAACATTCTTCCTTGAGCCATTCGCTGTGTAGGAAAATGAAGGGAGAGGGGGGCAGGGGGATGCAACTACATTGGGCACTAAATCAAGATTAATGAAGTTCCCGCCAGGATTAATTACTGCACTCCCTGGGAGCTTGCGAGCATAACGTGGGCATGGCCATTTATAATGGCCAAGTCTGGATCTGAACAGCATGGATGGGAAAGTGATGGGCAACTTAACCCTCTCACAACCTGACGCTTGAAGGCAGCTGAAAGGAAGCAGAGTGAAAGGAGAGCGCCCCTGACAGCCCTGGGTCACTGCTCTGCATTAAAATGAATCCTTGTCCTAGTTCTTTCATCTTTTTGATCAATGGAGGCTCTGAAGAAGCCATAGTCACCCCAGGTATCATTGATAAAACAAAAGAAGCAGTGTATTCAATGGCTTGTGGATGGGGAAGCTAAGTTTCAACATGACTTCCCTTCACAGACTCTCCCTCCCTTTCTGGACCCTAAATGTGCACCATACCAAGGCCTCTCCATGATGTAGAGGCCAACTGAGCCTGTGCCTGTTCATGTGGTCAGTGCTGATCTAGGCAACCTAGCAGTTGTGCTAGGTGACTCTTCACTTCCCTAAGACATCAGCTGGTCTCATGAAGCAGTCAGATCAACAAAACATAAAGGCACCTTTCACTTGTCCCCCATGGCTTCACAACAGGAGTTGTGACATGGCTTCATGGCTTCACAACAGGAGTGACAGAGGTACTAGCCCTCAACCAGTGCGCATGTGAACGAGGTACAAGAGGAGCCCCACTTTCAGAAACAAAGCCATGACCATCCTCCCTGACTCCAGAAAAAAAGCTAAAAGAAATTTGGGGAAGAGTGGAGACCAGAGTCAGCCCCGTGACCTGTGACTTCAGAGCTGGAGAGAAGTATCACTGTTCCTGCTCGCCTGGGACAAGCTCACAGCTCCGGGACCCCATCCTAGTCATTTGTCCATCAGGGCAATACCACTGAGAAATGGAGTGTGGCACCCCTGCACCCATGGTGGCCCCCCTGGGTCAGAGAAATAAAAGTCAACACCCAGGGCCCACCAAAATGGGACTGTGATAAACTACCTATTATTTTCAACTACAGTCTCATCCTTTAAATGCATTGCAGAATGAGATGGGATGGGCTTCAGGTCTGACTTTTCACTCTCTGGTTATAAGAAACCTAAGACCTGAACTTGAATTAAGGTACTGTGCCCTAGAAAAGCCCCCAGGTAGCCTGCAGAAGCAAAAAAAAAAAAAAAAAAACAAAAAAAACAAAAACTCCTCTCCCTGGGAAGGTAGCATACAATTTGTCAAATACAGTGCTTAGCACACAATTGAAGAAAATCAGACATGCAGGGAAACAAGACACCTTGAATGAGAACAGGCAGGAACAACAGATAATAGAAAGAGACCCACAGGCACTCCGGGTGTGATGACTAGCAGATGCTGATTCCAGAACCACAGTTGGCTATGATCAAGTCAATAGAAAGCCAACCGGGGAAATTTCAGCAGGGACCCAAAAGCTATAGAAAGTACCATATGATATTTTGGAAAGAATGACATGCAAAGCTCGGAACTGACAAATACAATAGCCAAAAATAAGAATTCAGCGGGAAGGCTTCACCACAGGTTTAACACAGCTGAGGAGGAAATTAATGACGTAGAGTATCGATCAGAAGAAATGATCCAGTACACAGCGGCAAAAACTGGGCATCTTGCTTAGAGACGGGAATCAGAAATCTTCCGGAATAAACAGCAGGATAATCCCACAAGACTGTGGGTGGCATGTGGCAGGTCAACTTCAGCGTTGGAACAGGTTAAGTCAAAAAGTAAGTGCAAAGGGCCCAAACAAGATTATAAAACCATGGGCTTGAAACCTCAGTTACTTTCCAGGAAAGAACCAGCAATCTGTATCCAAATTAGGCCCAAACAAACCAAAACTACATGGATGTTTTGTCTAGATACTCCAAAAACAAACTCAAAACAACTGAGTTTTGACTCAATGAGTGCTTTTCCTCGCCAAATGGATGAAATGACATGGATGTTTGTGTATCATGAAGACCTACGCTACCCATATCCTTGGGGGAGGTCCAGACGGCGCCAGCTGACAGGATGCGTTACCCAGGGAAAGAGGCCACAGTTACCTTGGGGTGACCTCCAGGAAGCAGACTCGCCCACACTTCCAGCCCCCTTCTCTGCTCTTGGGCAACCGGAGAGGCCCCCGCTGCTGGCACGCCCCTCGCAGATTTACTACTCTGTTCCCACCACCGTCTCCAGCCACCTCTAGTTGTTCAGGCTGTAATGCATTTTCTACATCTGTACAAGATTTATTCGAGGCAGGGAGATTTATTTAGCACATTCATGCTCAACAGAGAGGACAATTCCTCATAGAGTTCTGATCTCATTTGCCATTAGAAACCTGGATGAGATTGCTTGGGTGACGGGCGGCGAGAGTTGGCTGACTTTGGGTAGGAGTGAATGTGCGCGCGTGCATTTACATGGACGTGAAATTTACGTGTACCATGGGAAGTCCTGTGTGGGCAGGCTACTGTGTGAGTATTCTTGTGTGAATGATGGGAGAGCACAGGTGTATTTAATTATGCATACACCCAGATGTTGGCATGGTATATTCGAGCATGTGAACATCTGTATGGAAGAGTATGAAAATCTGTGTAATATGACGTTATCTAGATACATATACAAATAGAGGAGGATGAGCTTTAACAAATGATGGTGTGTACACATCATGATCGTGCATGTCCAGTCACACACTTGTATCTGTACAACCAGTGGGAGTGCAATCCATTACCAACCAAAGGATTCTTCTTTTTCTATTTTTAATGTTTATTTATTTATTTTTGAGAGTGAGAACACAACCAGGGGAGGGGCCGAGAGAGAGAGAGAGAGAGGGAGACACAAATCTGAAGCAAGCTCCAGGCTCCAAAATGGCAGTGCAGAGCCCAACACGGGGCTCGAACCCATGAACCGTGAGATCACGACCTGAGCTGAAGATGGACGCTCCACTGACTGAGCCACCCAGGCGCCTCCAGAGGATTCTTCTTAAACAGTGAGCCACATGATCTCTCCTCAGCTTAAAACTCTTCAAGAGTTCCCAGTGTGCTTAGGATGAAATTCCAACTCCTTAATCTGATCTTAAAGGTCTTGCATGGTCCAGCCTGCCCACCACACTGACCTCACTCAGCTGCCGGCTGGCACCCCTTCCCGCCCTGCTCTGGTCACACCAGCCTCACCAATGTTTCCTCCACCTACCATGCTGGCCTTTACCGTAATACTTGGGGATTCCCAGCCTGCAGGCTCTGCTCTGAGCCCTTCACTGCTTTTTTCACCACCCGAGGTGTCAGTCTGTTCAGTCTTCTATAAAAATACCATAGACTGGGTAGCTTATAATCGGACATGTGTTTTTCACAGTTCTGGAGGCTGGGAAGTCCAAGATCTAAGTGCCGGGAGATTCGGTGTCTGGTGAGGGCCTGCTTCCTGGTTCATAGATGGCTGTCTTTCTACTATGTCCTCACATGGCGGAAGGAGTAAGGGAGTTCACAGGGGTCTCCCTGAGAAGGGCGTTAATCCTATTCATGAGGGCTCTGTTCTCCTCCTAGAGGCCCCACCTCCCAACATCATCACATTAGGGATTAAGTTTCAACGTGAATCTCACTACAAACATTCAGTCCATGGCACCTGCCTCAGCTCAAATGTCTCCTCTTTAGAGAGGTCACTCCTCATTATATCGCCATTTCATTTTCTTCAGAGCACTTACTACCACCTGAAATTATCTTGTTCGTGTATTTACCTTGTTGACTGTCTCTCCACCAAAATGTAAGCTGCAGAGAGGGGGCCACCGCCTTCTTGTTCATGTCTATGCAGTGCTTGGCGCCTAGGAGTGGCTCAGTAAGTATCTGTTGAATGAAGGACTTTACATGTGCAACCATGTGATATGTATAAGGAAAAATAAGATGCGGTGATTACCTGTGGACATTGGGCACATGAATTAGAATGAGTCTGTATTACCATATATTTAATGTACAGTCATCCATTCAACCGCTATTGACTGAGCTCCTATCAGACACTCTAACAGACCCTGGAGACATGCTAATAGGCCCTACTCTCATTGAGCTTACAGACACATAATAAATTATCAAAAACATAAAATTATGCCCAGACTATGAACGCAAAGCATAGTGAGCCAAGAGTATTTGACCAGCCCATGTAGCTGAGTTGGGGCCTGAACAAAGGGATCCTGAGAGCTACAGGCACGGCCGAGCTGAAGCAGCACAGGTAAAGGCTGCACTTTGCACTTTCAAACCCAAAGTGTATACGGTATATTAATTTGTAGTTGTCATCACTAGAGATCCTGAACGCAGAGCAGAAAGGACTTCTAGTCTTTTAGGATGAAACATATTCACTAGCTGACGCCCAAATGGGCCTCTCTCATGGCCTCTTGGCTGGTCCGGCTCCACCTCCCCCCACTTCCTTTACCCAATCCACCCGGCCAGGTTGATAAATCCGAAACAGCACCTAATGGGCCAAATTAAAGCTCTTCAATTGAGGTTCAGGCCACCTGTCACCTGGCCCTTGCCCACATGGCCATCATTGCTAACCTCTTTCATGCTCCTACCAGGAGCTATGTGTGTTGCCCTATACTGAACGCTCTGCATCCTCTCTCTTAGTCCTCACGGCCGGTTGCACAGCTACCAGTCTGCTTAGTTTACAGATGGGGAGACAATAACTTGTCCCTGGTCATCCCATGAGTAAGTGTCAGAACCAGGTTCCATCCCAGCCCGACTCACTCCAAAGGCCGGTTTCTCCAAGGCCACTGCTTTTCTCATTCCTGCAGCCAGGCAGGTGACTCACTGTCACTCCGGCCCAGGTGCCCAGGCCACGGCCCCTGCCATGGGATGTCCATCTCCCTCCCTTCCGCCACTGACTCAAGTCCTGTGTTCTGCATTCAACACGCATTTATGGAGCCGGGTGCCTTCACAGTGTTGGGAACAGGAGGTTGGGAGAGAACCATCCCGGCCTGCAGGAGCCCAGGGGCAGAACATCCCACCCAAAGCCGGATCCGAACTCTCAACCCATGCTAATCCCACCCTCTGAACTCCATTTTCAAACCTCACCACCCAGGGGGTGCTTGTCTCCAACAGATTACCAGTTTCTCAAGGGCAAAAACCTGGCCTTATATTTCTTTGCCTGCCTGACAACTTCTAGCAGACAGACCCTCCCTCAATTCATATTGGCTGATTATATTTCTCTTTGCCTTTTCCTGCTGAGACTTATGTTTGAACAAGTGGTATGAATCTGGCATTTCACAACAGACAACCAGGCTCAGTGTTCAGATAGAACAGCTCTCACCAAAACAGGAGCTTTCCACCAGGCGAGCATTTGGCCTTAACAGTAGAAGGCTATGCTGAAACTAGACCCATGATATTGCTAACGGCTCTCCTTCACTGCTCGAACCTGAACACCAGCCACAAAGTGCATAAAAAAAGTAAGTTCGGTTCTAAATTTCACAACATGATGTTGAGTGAGAAAAGCAAGTGAAAGAAGAATATAGACTATAAAATTCTGTTTAGGTAAAATTATTACACACACTTGTGGCACATTGTTATCTCCCATCCAACACATTCTTCTTACAACGTGACTTTGACATTGACAGACAGTTGATGTCTGTCAGTCTGTGTCTCCTCCTTTTGAAATTGGGTGGATTCTGTGATTGCTGTGGCCAATAAATTACGGCAGAAGTGATGCTAGGTGACTAAGGCTAGGCAATAAAAATGTAATGCATTTCTACCTTGTTCTCTTAGGACCCTTATTTTTGGAACCCAGCCACCAGGCTGTGAGGAAGCTCAAGCAAGCCATGGAGGGGCTCATATAGACAGGAGCACAGGCCCCCAACCCACGGCCTCGACTGAGCTCCCAGCTACAGCTGGCACCAGCTTGTTGGTCATGTGAATGGGCCATCTTGGATGCTGTATGGACCGAGCCAGCCAGGTACCCCTGTAAATGGGCCATCTTGAAATGGACTCTCCAGGCCTCAGTGGAGCCGACACCATGTGGAGAAGGGATAAGCCATCCTTGCTGAGCCCCGCCCAGATTTCAGATGTCTGAGCAAAGTAGATGATGGTTGTTTTAAGCCACTAATTTGGGCTTGTTGTCTGTTCTCAGTCATTTTATCAAGTATCACCAGGTAGGCTGTGGTATCGGATAACTGATACAACACCCAAAACCCAACACTATACGGCTTGTAAAGTGTGCACAGCAAAATCCTCATGGGTGCCTTCGAAGAAGTGGACTGGGAGCCTGGGAGCGAGATTGGCGGTGATGCTCCGGAGGGGAGTCTAGCTTCATCTGTTTTCCACCCATGCACATATTTCATAAAGGATGGTGTGTGCATACATTATTTGTATTGTTTCTAAACACATGGAAAAAAGACAGACAAACATTAAAAGCTGTTTTGGGAAAATGGATGTTTGTCATATTTTTCTGCTATTTTAGTTTTCCAAAGCCAATTAAAAAAAAAAAAATGTGGCAACCTTTTAAGAATCCAGTCTACCATCTGTGTGAACCCAGGTATAGAGTCTGTGATTTGGAGACTGAGACTGTGTCTCTCAACGAACCTCCAACCTCTTCCACTCTTTTTGTTTTCATTCTGAGGCTCCCCGGATTCCCTGCCTCCCCTCCACTGTCCCCATGGCTCTCATTGTTATCCTTTCCCTCTGGGATCCTAATTCAGTCTCCAGCTCCAGGGCTGCCTCCCTGCCCTGCCCCAGTCTCCCAGGGGAGGACAGTCTCCCTGTGCCCTTCTTCCCACACACACCCCCCCACCCCCACCCAGGGCCCTGCTCCTCACCTCTCCCCAGTGGCTCGTCTATCTTCTATTTGCCTTGCCTCTTCCATCTACAGATAAGCTCAAGTTTATTCCATTTATAAATTTCAACACATGCACAACCTCCAGCTATCTGCATAAACCTCTTCTTCCTGACACAAACTGTCACCCGTCCTGGTGCTCACACTCCCCTTCTTCCCCACCGCTGACCCACTGGCTCTATAATCTGACACAATCTGGCCCTGGAAGGGGCCCCTGAAGTGCCAGTTCTCAGGGCACTTGCTTCACCTCACTGGCATCTGACAACACCCGCACCCCCTTCACCCCCTCTCCCCTGGCTCTGGTGCAACACTCGTCTCCTCTTCTGCTTCAACACCTCCCCGCCTCCCTGGCCATGCCTGTCCCGCTGGGGCGGACATCCCTACCCCCTTCTCTGCCTTCCCTCCCTGCCCCACTCCTGCACCTCCCCTGACGTCTCCTCCTCAGGCCCCCGCCTCTCCTGAGCACTAGACTCACACTTGCAGCTGTTTATTGGTAATTTCCACACAGATGTCCCAGAGGCACTCCAAACTCACTCCGTCCCAAACTACATTCATTCTCATCCCTCAAATTAAACCCATCCTTCCTCTCCCCTTTCCCTTCTCAACACACAGCACCATCGTCATTCACTCATCGCCTGGTTCAGAGGCTTGGGGATCACCCCAGCCTCCTTCCCCTCTGCCTCCCGCTTATAATTGGTTATCAGGTCTGGTGCATGATTCTTCCTAATTAGCTCTCAAATGCAGACTCCATCTCCCAGAGGCCCAGGCCCTCATCGTTTCTCACCTAGATTCCACAATTATCTCCTAGCTGCTTTCCCTGTCTTCAGCCTTGCTCCCCTGAAAATCAGGAATCACATCTCTGCCAGACTGAAGTTTCTCAAATGCACGTCTGGTCTTATCACACCCCTGCTTATTATCCATCAAGGGATAAAATCCAAACGCCCCAGCCTGGCATTCAGGGCCCTTCATGATCTGGCCTCATCCCCAACCAGGTCCCCACTTGAGCCCATACCCCAGAAAGCCCTCAGCACTAATCACACCTTTCTACTTGTATCTGTCTACTTGTATCTGTGTCCCTCCACCTAGGACACTCTAGTCAACAAGCGACCTCCACTTCTTCGAAACATTTACGGGATGTCACCTCCACCTGCAGATCCTCCCTAGCGTGCTGAGTATTTCTACCCTTCCAGACATCATCTTGCTGAACTGAAGTAATGTCTTGTGTATCAGTTTCCCGGGGATACAGGTGCTCTGAGAGCTGGAACCATGGCGATCATCTCTGTGTCCCGGAACCCAGCACTAAGTGCCTCTACTTAGTTGGGGCTCCATATGTTTTGGCTAACTCTGGAGCTTCCAAGAATCAGACATGAAAATTCAGAGGATTCTAATTAATGTGGGCCATTTATGTAATTGTTGCTGAAATAGGAAACCGGAACATACAAGCTCCTGCCTCTAGGGGGTATATATATAGCAACAGGACCTTCCCTGTCCTACCTATGGAATCTTTGTGAATGATTCTTTCATTATGTAGAAGCAGTTGGTGAGGAAATGTGTCACTGTTATAAGTGATGGAACAAGAAGGTGGGGAGGGAGGTGCCCAAGAGGAGAAAGGGAAAGTAACCCCCAATCCTACCTAACCACAGGATTTGCATTATTCCTACACATTCTCAGCTTCTTCCTCGCCCCCCACCTCCCTGCTTCTCTCCATCTAAAAACATTCCCAGGGAACTGAAGCCCTAGCTAGCTCACACACTTAGTGTTGTCCAACAAGCAAATTCCTGAAACAAACCACCAAGGGGCCATGTAGACAGAGAGAGGGCACAATCCATTCTCCTCAGTGAGCACGTGGATGTCCGTGGGCTCCACGGAAGTGACAAGTGCCGCCCCCATTGCAAATGGCACTGGGCTATGCTCTCGGTGACCTGAGGAGAAAGAGAACAGCTCTTGGCAAAACAGCTGTTCCGTTTCCCGCTCCGGTGCCTGGAGCCCACCGTTATGCCTCCAAGGTGGCCATAATGTCACTCAAAGTCGGGTGCCACCAACAGAGTCAATACAGCCTAGCCGGTGCCTCAGAGAGGTGTCAGGTCCTGTGACACCGCCACGTCCCACCCTGACTCCTGGCCACACCCAGCTCCAGTCACACACACACACACTCCCAGGCCACGGCCACCAAGAACCGGGAGCCCACCTTCCCTCACTGCCCACCCGCCTTGGAGCTTTCTTGAAGCTCATTGGGCTAACTCTACCCATTGGTCTAACTCCAAGGCGGCCCCCAGCAGGATCCTCCCAGGTCCAGGGGCCCCACAGGGTGAGAGCGAATTAGAGGGAAGAGTCCCCGGAACAGGAGATGAAAAGTGCGAGCTGGCCGCTGCAGACAATCCTCCGCCTCCCCCACTGGTGTCTCGTCTTATTTAACAGGAGAAATCCCCAGAGCAGGGTCCTTAACTTCTCCAGGCGCGGCCGGCAGACAGGAGCACTCGGGAAATGTTAAGTGAAATCTCTAAGAGGTCCCACTGAAAGCCCGGCAGTCTCCAGGGCTGAGAAAAGCCTTCAGACCAGAGTAGGATCTTCAGCCACAAGGGCAACGGCCTCGGATGCTCCCCCTCCACTCCCCTTCCGGGGGCTCAGATGGGAGCAGAATGGGCCGCCCTTCCGAATCGGGGTAGCAGGGGCGGCAGAGCCATTCTGTGGTCTTTGAGGCTGTCTTGGGGGTAAAGGGAGGGGATGGCAGGGCCTCTTACAGCTGCTTTGATGACCGTTCCCAGCAGTGGGGAATGTGTGGCAATGAGCTATCCCTCTTCCCCCCTTCTCCCCCCGACCCTAGCTGCAGCACTAATAAGCACACTGAACTGGCAGGAAGTGAAGAAGTCCCATCTCCTAGCACAGCCTCCCGTGTGAGGAGGGAAGTGAGGCGCATGAAGCACAGGGGAGTGACGCTGCTTTCTTGGGAGCAGCTGTGAGCCTTGGTGGGGATCAGATCTGGGACAGGGACCTCATCAGCTCCCCCATCAACCAGTCAACTGTGGAGCCTTCTGATCAGAGTCCCCCCTAATGAGGATGTGGGGCAGCCTGACAGTGACCTCAGGCCTCTCAATCCGGTCTCTTCAGACCACTCCACCCAGAATCACCCCACCCACACGTCTCTAACACCCCTCCGCAGCTCTGGGGCCCCTGTCTTGTCTCCCCAGTGAGCATGGTAGATATTACTCACTGCTACGTCTCTATCCAGCCTCCAGCACAGGGCCGGCACCTAGCAGAGGCACAGAAAAGGGGTGTTGGTTGACTGAACGATGGGACATGTGGGCAGGCAGAGAAGGTAAAGGGAGCACGACCAGGTCACCCTGTGACCTGACTTCTGACTGTCCCCTCCCCTTTCCTGGCTCAAATAAGCACCCACAGTGTGCCAGGCACTGAGGGAAACACAGAGCCACCACCACCTCAGGGAGATTGGGCCTAAACACACAAAAAGCTAAACCACAAAATAACACAAGATAAGAAGAGGTATCTCAACATCACTCATCATCAGGGAAATACAAATCAAAACCACAATGAGATACCACCTGACACCTGTCAGAATGGCCAACATGAACAACTCAGGCAACAACAGATGTTGGCGAGGATGCGGAAAAAGAGGATCTCTTTTGCATTGTTGGTGGCAGTGCAAGCTGGTGCCGCCACTCTGGAAAACAGTATGGAGGGGCCTCAAAAAACTAAAAATAGAACGGCCCTACGACCCAGCAACTGCACTACTAGGCATTTATCCACGGGATACAGGTGTGCTGTTTCGAAGGGACACATGCACCCCCATGTTTATAGCAGCACTATCCACAATAGCCAAAGTATGGAAAGAGCCCAAATGTCCGTCGATGGATGAACGGATAAAGAAGATGTGGTATAGATATGCAGTGGAGTATTACACGGCAATCAAAAAGAATGAAATCTTGCCCTTTGCAACTACGTGGATGGAACTGGAGGGCATCATGCTAAGCGAAATTAGTCAGTCAGAGAAAGACAAATATATGACTTCACTCATAGGAGGACTTTAAGAGACAAAACAGATGAATGTAAGGGAAGGGAAACAAAAATCATATAAAAACAGGGAGGGGGACAAAACAGAAGAGACTCATAAATATAGAGAACAAACTGAGGGTCACTGGAGGGGTTGTGGGAGGGGGGATGGGCTAAATGGGTAAGGGGCCCTAAGGAATCAACTCCTGAAATCATTGTTGCACTATATGCTAATTTGGATCTGAATTTTTAAAAATTAAAAATAAAATTTTTAAAAAAGAAGAGGTATCACAAGACAGAATATAATTAATTGCCAAAGGAGGCAAACAGACATGAAAAGCCAAGCGTCAAGGAGGAAGGGACTGAGGTGAGCTGCTTGCTGCTGGAAAAGGCATCAGAGAAGAGGGGGGATCGCATTTGAACCTTAAATGGGGTTGGGGAAGCACATGGATTTGAATACCCCAAAGGCTCCTAGAAAGCATTCCAGGTGAAGATCGTGCCTGAGCGCTGGCACGGAGGTGAGAAGCAGAGATCTGGGGCCGGGGTGTGGTCCAGTCTGACCCCACCAGGGTTTCTGAGGGTAGGAGGAGTGAGAGATAAAGCCAGAGCGCCGATGTGGGGCTAAGCATGGACACTAGCCAAACAACAAACTTAATCCCACAGGTAAATGACGAGGGAAAACAGGGAATATGCAATTAACCAGCCAGACCCTGGTTTCCCACACCACCCCAGCTCTTCTGCTTTCAGAAGAAAAGCACAAGTGAAGGTCAGGGCCTGGGCCTTCAGAAGTGGGCACGATGCCCAAAAAGCAACAAAAAAAGGCAGACAACCCGGGAGGAAAATGAGTGAAAACTTAAGTAGTAACTTTAAAAAAGGATATCCAAGTGGCCAACAAGTACACGGAAAGAAGCTCATCTTTTTCAGGCATCAGGGACATGTACATTGGAATCAAAAGGGGACACCATAAACGCCCACCAGACTGGCTAAAATAAAAAGACAGAAAGTACTAAGTGTTGGCAACACGGAGCAACAGCGATCTGCCGTCACCCCCGGTGGGAGTGCAAATTGGCAAGAGCATTTTGGAAAATGCATAGCCTTCGATGACAAAACAAAACACACATGGGCCCGATGACTCAGCAAGAGAATGTGTTTATCAGGAGGCATACAGAAGTAAGTTCACAGCAGCCTATTCATCGCAGCCCCAGACTAAAGACTATTGAAATGTCATTAACGATAGAATGGACAAATAAATGGAGGTACGTTGTCATAATGGAGTGTGACACAGCAATGAGAGGAAACAATCTCCAGGTACAGATAACGACCCGGCTAATGTCACAAGCAACGTTAAGTGGAAGAAGACAGTCACAAGCGAGTGCGTTTTGAAAAGTATTATTCTAGTTCGAAGACTAATCTATAGTTCTCGAAGCCACAGCTGGGGAAATGAGGCGTTTCTCCTTCTCCCTCAGGGGTGCTGGCGATGTTCTGTCTCTCTCTTCATCCAGCCGCAGGTAACACAAGTGTGTTCACTTTGTGAATTTCATCCAACTATACATTTACGATTTGTGCACTTTTCTCTGTTTATATTTCAGTCAATGGTTTTTAAAAAGAGAGCATATGCAGAACCCTGTCCACAGGAATTTGCCCCTGAGTGTCCCCACTCCTACTTACCCCTTGCCCCCTGACGTAACGGGTCTCGGTTGGTAGTGAAACCTTCCTCTGGCCCCTCCTGAACTTAACATGTTTCTTGACATGTTGCAGAGCCGATCCTCTGTCCCCGAGCTATGATGTCCTGACCAAGCTCTCCATCCCGGCTGACCCACCTCTAACCAGCTCACCTGCTCCTGGCATTGACACCCAAGCCCTCCGTCTGGCACCCCCAACACCCTCCGGGAAACAGCATTTGAGTGGGAGTGGGGCTGGCAGGGATATGCTCAAAGGGTATGTTAGGAATATTAATGTAGCAGTGGGCTGGGGGTGGGGGTTGGGGAGTGACCAGGAGCCCAGCCCTGCCAGGACACCAGCCTGGAAAGGATGAGGGCAGCAGCGTGAAGAGAAGGCCGCAGAGGCTGGGAAGGGAGCAGCATCCTGGGAGCGTCCCACCTTGGGAGGGAGACTGAGCCCCTGGCAGAATCAAGCTCTGGGAATCCAGCCCTCTCCTGGCAAACTCACCTGCTGAGGAAGTAACTGCCTGAACAAACAGTACTTTTACCTCCTAAGGAGTAAAATGAACTAAAATAGAGCCATTTCCCATTCACCTGGCTGGCTGGGTACAGTCTGTTTACAGGTTATGAGAAATAGAAGTGGGGTGTGCGGAGAAAAACCCGATCTGCACCAGTGCCCACCCTCCATTCCAGGTCCCCATCCTAACACCGCATTGCTCACACCAACATGAATTCCACTAGCAATGCAGAGAATCAATTTAATTATTCAGGCCCAGGTATCCAGAGCTTGAAACATACTCATTCTTTCTTCTGTATTTCTAAACTCACCATCATTCTAGAAATACAAGGTTTCAGGTCTCCCGATACCGCTGGCACTTTGCAGTCCTTGACCCTCCACGGCTCCTTTCCCATATATCTCTCCCTGTCAACCCACCCCCCACACACAAAGGGATGCTCAGGAGGGACAGAGAGGAAAGTCTGGGGGAAATGTACCCTTCGAAGCTGGTATCGGGGTGAGATCCCCACATTATTCCTTGTTAATGCTCTGTTGCAAAATACACTGAGTGTTTTATTTCAATCCACACTGATGCATATTTCAGGGCAAATTTCCTATTGCCTGTCACAGCTCAGGGGAAAAATGAATGCACATTTCCCCAGCTCCATTAGCTAGGGAAACAGGCTCACACTGCTAGCAGGCACGTTCCCCGCAAGTGAGGCGAGGGAATGAGATCACTGGGAAACAGTCCCGTGGGGTCCACGCACGGGGCACACGGGTGCACAAGGTCTCGCCCTCCTGGGGGTAAGTGCCAGAGGCCCCCTGGGGCAGGGCCAGGCACATCCACCAGAGAGGGGATCAGCCCAGGGGTCCTGACCCTGGCCTTCATTAGTGCTGTGTTCCACAGCTGTTCCCTGTTGCCTTCCTGCTTTAACCTGTCTTCTCTTTGTCACCCCTACTTTAGACAGACAGATAGGGTCGCAAGGAAAACAGGCCACAACTTCTCTCTTTCTTCCTTGAAGGAGGAGTCCTGATGCCTCTGACTCTGCTGGCCTGAGAAAGCAAAGGCATGGTCTGGGGCAGGGGCCTCACACTTCCAGGTTCCCAAAGGAGCCAAGGACAAGTTACCCTGACACCCGTTCCCTACGCTCTGCTGGGCGTGGGCAGGCAGAGATGGCTCCTGCTCCAATCAGTCCCTTCGTCCACCACCCTGTAGGGCCACCATTCCTAACAAGTCCCCAACCCTAGCTTCCTGTCTCTCTCTCTAAGTTTCTTCATTTATTTTGAGAGAGTGCGCAAGCAGCGTTGAGGCACAGGGAGAGAATCCCAAGCAGGCTCCGCAGTGTCAGTGCAGACTTGGGACTTAAGCCCAAGAACCAAGAGATCATAACCTGAGCTGAAATCAAGAGTCCGACACTTAGCCGACTGAGCCACCCAGGGGTCCCAAGCTTCCTGTCTCTTAGTCACGCTCTCCAAGCCATCCCTTGTGCCCTGCCAGAGTGAGATCCTGGAGTGCACATCTCTCTCACCTGCATCCTTCCCACTGAGCATTCACAGCCTTTCTGAGGGTGGCTGCTTCCTGTTCCCCTCCAGCCTCATTTCTCCCTGCCCGCCTCCCAGTATTTTTGCCCTCCTCCCCAGCCCTTCAAGTCCCTCCAGGATACTTCCCACCTCCAAGTCTCTGTTCTTGTGATTCCCTCTGCTTGAAATGACGATCTTCCCTTTGTCCATCTGGAAAATGCCTGATGTTTCTTCTAGCACCAGCTCAGGCTTCTCCTTTATGAAGTCCTCCCTGAGTCCCTTCAGCAGAACTGACAGCTTCCTCTCTTATCCCACTGTACCCTATAATTTTATCTTAGCACTTGCCTTCCTATACTGAGATTACTTGTTTGTGTGCTTGGACTGTAAGCCCATGGAGGGCAGGGGCTGTGTCATCACTAAGCATCTTTGTATCCCCAGCACGCAGCAGAGTGCCTGGCCCTTGGTGGGTACTCAGGAAAATGCTTGCCAAATGAATGAGTGAGAACTCTCAAAGACTCCAGTGAGATGTGTTTCCAATGGAAGTGTCCTCCTCTGGGAGGTCCTCAGGCCCCCAACAGTGCAGCCTTTGGTTCCCTTGCCTTAAACTCCAAAAGGCTGTATTGTGTAGCTTCCAGCCACTGGACGCTGAGTGCCCCCATCTGTGTGACAGGTTTGTGTTGCTGTCTCCTGGCACTTCCTTCACCCCCATGGGAGTTTAGTCTGAATCTCTACCACGTCGCCCACAGGCAGAGAGGAGCCCTTGGCTCTGCCAAGACTAGCCCTGGGCTGGGCGTGTTGTAGACCTTCAGCTGAGCTTGAAAACTCAGTAGAGAAGGGAACTCTGTGAGTGGGGGTCTCCTCTCGACCGGGCACTGGAGAGGGAACCCTGTGATGGTAACTCCAAAGGCACGTGTGGCTCTGACAAGGAGGGGCTCTGTTTCTATGAGAAACAGCCTTGTTTGTTTCTTTTTTAAATGAATAGATCCTCTTCTGCACCATTAATATTTCCCTCTGGGAACCTGAGGGTGAAAGCTCTCCTTCTCCTCCCCTGCGCCTTCCTATTTGCCAAGTCCTTTGCACCTAACACTGAACTGAAGCTAAAAGAAGCAAGAATAGTCTTTCCAGCCATCACAGTTCTGAGGGCATATTAATGGAATAGGGACAGTGCCCCAGATGGCAGCGTGGGCCTGCTCCATGCTGCAGCCCATCTGGTCAGCCAGGGCCCCTCCTGCAGCAGAGGCCAAGAAAACAGAGATAACTTTCTCGCAGGCAAGAGCCTGGCTTCCTGGTCACTGGCGTTCCCTGTACCCAGGGGCTGGATTTCAGAGCGGAACACCAAACACGCTTTCATACTCCCACCGCAGTGTGAACTCTGGCAAGCTGAGTCTCACTTTCCCCAACCGTAAAATGGGCAAATGCAATCTGCCATAGTGACCTCACTCCTTGTCCTCCACCCCTAGTGTCAGAAGGGTGAAATGAAGGGATGTGGTAAAAGCCCACTGAGGTTTTCCCTCATTCCTTAGCAAGGATGATCCTGTCATTATAACGCTCTGAGCTGCGCCCGTGGGAGGACACAGTCAAGGGTCTACATGAGGCAGGGAATAGTCCTGCTAGATGTTCTGATTTGGCCTCCTGGACAGCGCCCAGGTATCGAGCGGAGAAATGTGTCAGGTTGGAAATGAGAGATAGCTACAGAGGGATTTGGCTCTAACCCCAAAATCCTGAATTGCGTTTTCCCCTCTGTTAAGCAAGCATTACTCATCCATCTCCCACGCCTGTGATGTTACATGAGACCTTGGAGGGAGAGAACTGCAGACCCAAAGAACAAGAGGATCCACTTGGTTGCGGCAGGAGGGCATGGGACTAGAAGCTGGAAGAACTTCCTGATGGGGGAGGAGCCTGTGAGACTGGGAAATGGGTGGCCAGAGGCACTGGCCCCATCTCTGTCCTTGGGGTCTTTCAGAACTCAGGAGCACGGGCTGAGTTAGGCTGTTCATCTTACAGCCGTGTCCTCAGGTGGCCCCTAGTCCAGCTTCTGGTGGGGATGGGAGACATGGGAAAGGAGGAAGATCAAATGGGAGCCAGAATTTGGAGGTTCTGTTTGGGGTCTGGAGCTTCACAGAAGGTTCAGTGCTCCTGGGAGCAGCTCCAGGAAGGCCACCACCCACTGATAGGGTGGCTGAGGCTCAGCATGGGAAGGCACTCCCTTCAGCCGCACCATGGGGCCAGGCCCCCATTGCAAATCTGGCCATTCTCCTCCCTGAATTCCTGGTATACTTAAGGGGCCTACTCTCCTCCCTACTGAGCTGATCAGAAGGGGCACTTCCCCAACACACACACACACACACACACACACACACACACACAGTCACTCCCATCATCCCATCCCCCATTGGGGACCAGCCAGCCTTCTTGGCACAGCTGCTTGTGGCTGTAATTCTATCCCGGGATCCCCATGACATCATTCCCCACATGGTCAGTGGGGAAGGGGAGGAGGGAACAAGGTGGCTTTGGGACGGGGAGAAAGGGCCAAGAGACTTGTCCCTGAAGACACACCTCTAAGGAGAGGCATTGTGGGAGGGGCCCAGCTCCACAACCCCAGAGCTGTACAATCTTAGGCAAATCATTTAACCCCTTGGAGCATTCTCACTCATCTGCATAATAGGGCCATTCTACAGGGTTGTTTTCAGTACCCAAGAGGCAGGGAGCATTGTGGGAGGGGAGGGCTTCACCCCCCCATCCTCCATCCACCATCAGCATCCCACCATGCCCTCTCAGATATCCCAGGGGCTGCATGTTGCACCTTTGTTTACCCCTAACCATCCTCTCGGTCATTCACCAACATTCTGAATGTTGGACAGTGTAGCCACCCCATAAAGCAGGCAAGTCCAGAATAAAGGACTATGGGCCTCTGCCCCCTCCCCTGTAAAAGTACACCCTGAGAAGGTTGCCCCACAGGACCCTCTGCACAAAACTCACTCCTCCTTGGGGAAGTGCCCCCACACCCATGATTCTGAGAGTCAGGGAAACCCAGGAGCCCCACACCTACCAGGAGGGCAGCATGAAACATCTGATTACACAAACCTGCCATGGTCCCTGCTGAATATTTCATACAGGAGCAATGATCCATTAGTCACCATCAATTATTCATCCTCATCAGGGCCAGCGCCAGGGACACAGCATGGGAGCAGCTGGAGCTGGGACCCACACCCACTCTACCTCCACTCCCCGTCGAAGGCAACCAGAAATCTCACCCATCCCCCCGCCCACCTAGGGTCCTACTGAGCACCCACCTCTGAAAAGTGTGCATGGGTAGTCAGATGGATATGACCCCACTGAACAGATGGCCAGCAAGTCACAGGCCAAGCTGAGACTGCAATGCATGAGCCTCACAGTAAGGATTTCCAAGAAATAAGAAATAGACACACTCTCTTTATCAAGTTCAACAAGCATATTTGGCAGCAGGTTGATGTCACAGAGGTGGCTGGACCAAAGGTACCGGGTATGTGTCCCTTATAAAGACTCCTACTGCCAGGCCAGCTCTGGCCCCATTCTGAAGGTCTCCTTCCTTCAAAAGAAATCACAGAATCATGGACTCTCAGAGTTGAAGAGAAAAGACCCTCAAGACCAAGCCATCAGTGTGACAGGAGCCCCTCCAGCAACATAACAGGTAAATGGCCCCTGGCCTCTGCTGAAATGTACCTAAGGACAAGGTGCTTGTGTCTCCTGAGAAAAGCCACTGAGTGTTTGGACAGTTCTAATCCTTCATCATTCATTCCATAAATATTTACTGAGTATCTTCCACGTGCCAGGCACCAATGGAGACACTAGGTTTGCACCCAAAACAGACCAATTCTTGCTCTATTTGAAGGGTGTTGGGGTGTCTGGATAGTTCAGTTTGTTGAGCATCTGACTCTTGATTTCAGCTCAGATCATGATCCCAGTGTCATGGGACTGAGCCCCACGTCAGGCTCCACACTTAGCGTGGAATCTGCTTAAGATTCTCTCTCTCTCTCTCTCTCTCTCTCTCTCTCTCTCTGCCCCTCTCCCCTGCTCATAGTTTCTCTCAAAAAATAAAATAAATAATTTTTTTTTAAAAAAGAACTGTCTTCCTAACAGTGGGTCAAAATTAGTCTCCATGTATCTTGTGCTCTCTGGGTCTGGTAGGAGATGAGAAGTAGAATCAATTCTCTTTAAGACCAAAGCCTTGGGCTTACTGCAGTTAAGACTATGGGACCCAGTTTGCTCCTCCAGGCTGGACTTGCACCCCCAAACCATCTCCCTGTTTGGGCAATGGTTTTCAGGACTTGGACCTGAGCAATGGGTACTCTTGGTGTTAGCGGAGTGTTAGCCCCCAATTCTCCCTCCCCCAACAAGAATATTGTACCCACACATGCAAACACCAGTCTTCTCTGCCAAGCAAGATACTTGTTCTATCTCTGACTCCAACTCCACTCCCAAGAACTGGTTTTGTCCACTGGTAAGGCAGGCAGTGAACCACCCAGTGTTAAAAATGACACAGGAAAGCAGTGCCTTAAATACGTTCCTCAAACAGCCTTCACCATCCTGGAATCCCATCATTATTTATCCAGCCTTTTCTGGGTAGGCATCACTGCCTATTCAACATGCAGATGCCTTTTTGTTGGGAGGAGTGCCATGTTCAGCAGAGGAGCAGTTTGAATCTGTGCCTGGGGCTGCAGAATAAGACATACCGCACTGTTTTCAGGGCTAGGGGAAGGGAGATGAGATTAGCAGGCCTGGAAGAGTGGCGAGGACTGGGTAGCATAGAACAGCTGGTAGGCACTTGACATCTCTAAAGGGAGAAGAACCCAAAGAAGAGATAGGAGGTAGCCTGAATATTGTCTGGAATTTCCCTTTTGTGTAAGGTAAGTTATGGAGAGTTTCAAGTGATCCCACCCAGTAAGTAGAGCCTGAGCTGCTTCTCTCATCACCCAAAGGATGATCGTTACACATTCTCCCCGACGCTAAGTGCCCTGGACAGGGAAACAAGGAGTGTTCGGATTATCAGTTTAGTGAAATATATGGTGGTCAAGTATATAGTGGTCAATATCTAAGTGGGGAAGATGAGAAACGAAGGAACTGGAGAATAGAAAAGAAGAGCTTCTTTTGTCTGCAGGATTTTCTGGGGCCTGCAAGAAAAGGACTGACCCCATTCAGATGAACCAAGAGGCTGAAAAGGTGGTGTAGCCCTACTACAGGCACATAAGGACACAGCCATGGTCTGGCACTCTATCTTCTCTCCCACCATCACAGGCAGACTCCCCCAGCCCTCAGGGCTCTGAAGAGCCTCCAGTCTCTGCCCACCCTACCCCCACACTGGGCCCCGTGCCAATCTATGCAGCCATTCCTCCTGTTGTAAGAAGAACTCCCACTGCAGCTCCCACAAGTGAGGGAGGGGCTCAGTTCTAACACCCTGCTGAGCTGCCAGTGCAGAGAAGACTAGATTCTTCACTCTCATTCCTACATAGCCCCTCCCCTCCAGGGATGCCTAATCAGCTCCAGCTTCATGGCAGTACTCTATCTTCAGTTAAGTTTCATGTAACAGACTGCACCATGCCACAAAAGCCCTCCCTTCCCACCAACCCAGGAAAGATTTTGCCTATGAGTGGAGTGGGCAATGAGGTATCTGGAATAACAAATATTACAGGGAAGATGCCCCTGTGCTAAACATTTCAGCAAGCTGGAGGGAGATGCCAGTCACTGAGTTTGGGAGACTCAGTGGATTCCAAGACCCGAGGTCATGTATTTCTATAACCTACAAGCTAAACTGGACCTCCCCTAACCTAGGTCATGTGTGTCAAAGCTACTTTTAAAGACCTCTTGTGAAAGATGATTATAGACACTCAGGCTCATAGCATATTTGGAATTCATTCCTCTCATTTTATAGAGTAAAAAGTGGGATTCAGGAAGAAGAGGTGGCTTGGCCAGGGTCTTGCAGTCAATAAAAAGTGATAACAATTCTTCACAACACCAATTATCTTCTCATCCCAGCCTCTATCTCCAAAATTGGAAAGTCAGGACTTAGCCTGTGACCATCCAGTCTGGAGAGAGAGCACGCACAAGTGCAGTGCTCTGTCCGTGGTGCTGAAACTCCCCTCTCAAGCAGCCAAGAAGCATTGTTGACATGCCTCTAGCATTGTAAAGGTGATAT
The DNA here is from genome assembly GCF_023721935.1 of Panthera uncia. NCBI lineage: Eukaryota > Metazoa > Chordata > Mammalia > Carnivora > Felidae > Panthera > Panthera uncia. The sequence continues at coordinate 40,123,658 of NC_064813.1, forward strand.
GGGGGATTTGGGAGGAAGTTGATAATATAATCCAGGAGACCATTTACATGAAGGAGTCAGAGACTAATTCTAAAGGCATAAACAGGCATATGAGCGTGGGAAAGGGGGCAGTGTACTATCCCTACCCTTGAACAGGGTATGGCCCCCTGACTTTAAGACACTGAGATACAGGTCCTTTCAGAGAAGCTAAAAGTGAGAGAAAAAAAAACAAAAAAACAAAAAACAAAACCATGACTATACTGGTCAGCTTCAAAGTTTCCATGGGGAAACTTTCTAAGAAGGAAGTCACCAAAGGGAAGGCCAAGAGAAATTTGGAGACTATGTGGATTAATAGGAGAAACTTTAGAAGATGTGGGGTGATTTTGAAAGGTTCTGCCATAAGCCTGGAGGCTGGGCATCAGGATTTTTCAAGGTCATACCTCCAAAGTCCAGAATTATGACTGTGATCCTTCTGTGGTTCTTGGAGTCAAGTGGGGGAGGGAGGGATGTGCGTGTGTGTGTGTGTGTGTGTGTGTGTGTGTGTAATTAAAAAAGCTGTCAGGATTGTGTTAAAAAGGAGCTGAGTCTAGCCTGAGTCCCAAACTGGAGTCCATATTGAAAAAATCTGGAAGCCATGTTCTTCACAAGATCCCTAGATCTTTACTCTCTTCAGTATTGAGGCTAAGTGATAGTGGCTTGTTGGCAAAGCAAATGTTCAGCATGTGTGAATGGATCACATACAAGGAGCTGTTTTAGGGGCACCTGGCTGGTTCAGTCAGTAGAGCATGCAACTCTTGATCTCAGGAGTCATGAGTTGAAGCCCAGCATTGGACACAGAGCCTACTTAAAACAAAACAAACAAAGAAGCTGTTTTAGCAAGGGATGCACAGCACCCTGAATTTAAATGGACAGCCCATGTGCTCACTTTGGCAGCACATATACTAAAATGGGAATGATACAGAGAAGATTAGCATGGCCCCTGCACAAGAATGACATGCAAATTCCATGGACAGCCCACATGGTAGCAGACATCTGTATACTCTGCTGCAGGTTTGACTCTCATAAGGGAAGTCTCCTGATGCTGAGTTCACACTCACACACATACACACACACACACACACACACACACACACACACACACACACACCATCCCTCATCTCAGAGACGTCATCCTAACACTGATAAAGAAGAGACTTTCACTCTCCCAAGCCCTATTATGTCCAGCATTACTCTGTTCCTCTTCCTCCTCCCCACCCTACTCCTCCTCTTCCTCTTTTCCTCCCATGCTGTGATGCACTCATTGAATACAAGTCAACTATAACAACTGTGCACACAGTCAACTCTTTCCAGCATGTCTATATCCACGCTCATAAACCCTGGGATAGAGAGAATCTTGGTGGTCAATCTATCCTTTATAAATATCTACCCTGTCCCAGACTTTCTTCTTTTTTTAATGGTTATTTATTCATTTATTTAGAGAGTGGGGGAGGGGCAGAGAGAGAATCCCAAGCAAGCTGCGCACTGTCAACATAGAACCCGACATGGGGCTCAGCCCCATGAACCGAGATCAGGACGTGAGCTGAAATCAGGAGTCAGATGCTTAACCAACTGAGCCACAGGCACCACAGAGACTGTCTTCTCTTTGGAGATCTCACCATCTGTTTGCTCTTCTGTCACAGTGTCTAACCACATTTACTGTTCAGAAATTCCTCTTTGTATCTACCTGAAATCCTTCATGTTCTAGATTGCCTTTCTGACATCATGAATCATTAAAGATGCAAAGCATCTTCCTCACTGGGAGTGGGGGGCAGGGTTTCATTGGACCTTTTGTAATCTGCAGGCAGACACATGGATGACTGCAATACTCCCCCTACCTACATACACATGGAGAGCCTGTGACCATGGGTAATAACAACAAAAAAGCCCAAGGACACAAAGAATCCTGGAGATGGCATCTGATCCATCTCCTGTTTTTAGAGACAGGACTACCGCAGGGTCCTCTGAGAAAGCCAATCCCATGCCCTCAAGGAGCTCATCTCCAGTCCTTGCTTCTGGGTCTGAAACATGAAGCACCTAGCTTTCCTTAGCCCCCAAACCCAGCCTCATATTGCCAGCAACTAATACACTTCTCAGAAGCCATATTTATATTACAGCAGGACAAGAGAGCAAAGGTGTAATTGGGCTCGATTTGATTGAGTGTGACAATTGCAGTTAGCTACATGTGTCATTGAGAGATGTGAACTGAGGATAGTTTATGCTCAAAAACTCATTTCCAAGAAGACCTGACATCTTCCTCTCACAGACATCCAGACAGTGCTGACATCAGTGGCAACGGAAGAAAAGATCCATGGACTTGTCTGAGGGAGAGACCTCGTAAGGTCATCTATCTACTCCTGCCTCCACCTCCACACAAACACTCCCTCAGAAAAGCTTTTTCCCTGCTTTTCTGGAACATCTCTCTGACACTCTCTCTTCATCCCCTTGATTGCCTACCACATCTCAGTGCAGCCAGCAAGAAAGTGCTGCCTAATGTCAAACTTACTAAACCCTGCTTGCTTCAGTTTCCAACCCTGCTCTAGTCCTACCCTTGGTGAAATGACAGCGACCTTCTCTTATATCTCCATCCCTGATTCCAACCACTCTGGGGACACACCTGTCATGCTCACTCCTCCATTAGTGATGTCAAAGAACCATGGTCCCCTGGCTCTGGGCTTGTTCTCTGTCTCTCTGCTGATCGCTGGAATCAGTGGCCAAGGAGCTGTCTCATCCCTGTTCCTGAATTCCTTTCTCAGTCTGCAGAGGAAGAACTATAGTTTGGCCTTTGAAAACCTCTAATGCTTTTCTGGGACCCTAAGAAGGGACTGCAGGGATTTCTAGTCAAATATCTCCACTTTACAGAGGAATGAACAAATACAAAGAGAGAAAAATGACAAACTCAGGGTCACCAGGGGAATTAGAGCCAGAGTTAGACTCTCTTTTGCCCTTCACAACGCAGAGCCTGCCTCCCAGCTCCCTGGCAATGCCAGGGAGTGACCTGAAGTCCCAAGAGAAGGCCCAGAAGTGCCTATGGCTCCTCCACAGTTCATGAATCATGGTGGCCACATACCCACTATTCCCACCCTGCTAGATGCCCCCGTAATAAACTCTAGGAGCGTTGAGTTCTTTTTTACTTCACATCAATTATCATAATTGTAATTCAATAATCAATTGTGTGTTTCTTGTCTTCAGTGTCCTTCTTCCCTCAGACTATAAAGGTCATGAGGGCAGGGACTGTGTCTGCCCTGTCTTTATCACCACTGCAGCCTTGCACACGAATGGTTGTTGCACAAATGAGTGAATGAATAAATAAATGAATGAATGGGAGCCTGTGGAGGGGTGACCTATGTGACCCCTGCAATGCTAGGGGTCCCAGCTTCTTGCCCTGGCTCTAACACTGAGGGAGGCAATGTCACAACTTTTCCTTCTCTAGAGAATTGGGACATAGAAAAGAGTCTTATCACTATGGGGTACGTACACTTGAAGCAGCCCTTTGCTTTAGGTGAGCCCTTCACCTAAAATCATTAGTGAAAGTATTTAATGAGTCTATATGCTCTCTTATCTATCTCTCTCCCCGCCCCCACCTCCCCCACATCACTTCTGTCACTAGGGCGGTGACAGGTGCCCTAATCCCTGGCCCCAGACACACTGTCTCATTCACCTTCCACCAAGTCTCCTGCTTCTGAGCACCACAGTCTCCCATCAATGCTGCCTCCAGAAAGGTCTAAGCTAACAGTCACAGCCAAGCAGGCTTCACCTGCATTAGCTCCTAATCACAGATGGCAGCTGTCACAGGGCCTGGAAAGGCAGCAATAGTTATAGGAGAAACCATGGGTCCAAAGTCTGCAAGGAGACCACACAGTGGCCATGCCCCCAAGCCAGACCCCAGCCTAGGACCCTGCCCAGAGCACTTCTGAGCCAAGAAGGGAAGTGGCATGTGGTGGGAAAGAGAGACCACATGTCAGCTGGAGAAGTCTTCTCCAACCTGAAGATTGGTCTCAGATCCAATTTCATTCTCAATTTCCAAGGAATGTGAGAGGGAGGCCCCACTGCCCACAGGCAACCTGCCAAGAGCTGTGTGTATGTGTGGTAGGTTTGCATCTGTGTGTTTATGTGAAGTTGTGAATCTTCCCTCCTCTGAGCCAAGTGCTCTGGGGTGTCACAATCCCCAGACAAGAGACAAGCAAGAAATGCTCTCTGAAAGTAGGGTGATGGGATGGACCCTGGGAGGGGCTGTTTTGGGAATCCACCTAGCTTGCTAAAGGCCAGAGCTCTGTGTCCCAAACTGAGAGTCCTGGGGGGTGCCAACCTGCCCTATGGAAGCTGCCCTATCCTGTGTCTGTGAACTTCCAAATTTACTGTTGAGTTCTCCCTGCCCACGGGCCGCCAAGCCCAGGGTCGGTTTCCAATACATCTCCTGGGTAGAGAGGAAGAGCCAGAGGGAGAAAAATACATTCGTGGGACTGTGAGAGTGGAGAATCAGGGACCCAATCCTGTTTTAGCTCAATGACCCCATAGGACAGTGTCCAGGGTCTCAATGCTCTCCCCCTCCCAGGAAAGGACAAACTGCTCAGGTGACCCTCTCATCAGGGAGGCTTCCATCTTTTACTATGTCTCTGTCTTTCCCCATTCCTGGTCTATGATGGGCAGCGCAGGATGGCTGAGCCGGGAAAGGAGCTATGTGCCAGGATAATCAATTACCCAGCCATGTGGCTGCTGAAGAGCTGAGAGACGAGTGTTCCCTGTTGGGCCAGATGTACATGTGCAGACACCTGACCTCGTCTGAAGGTGGCTATTCCACTGTCCTCCAGAGCCTCCCTGCCCTGCCCTCCACTTGTCCTCCCAGGATGAACCAACCACATTCTCTCAGTGCCCAAGCCACAAAAGCCACGGAAGAGACAATGAAGGCTGCCTGTTCTTCCTGAGGGAGAAGCAGTTACCTCCTGGCCTCTAAGATCAGGGTGCTAACTCTTAATTACAACAGACAGTTGTCCAGGAAGACAGAGCCTGTAACTCTGCTCCCAGCTTGCAGCTTCTCTGTGGCTGCCGGACTGTATACATGGAGCCCCAGACTCACCTGGCAGGAGGCAGCGAAGGATGAATTATAAGAGGAAACGGGTACTCAGAACAGCAGGAAGAATATGGCTAGACACAAAGAACTTCCTCACTCTTAGGGGTTCCTGTTAAGGACTGATTTTCCTTCCCACCAGGTGGTCCTTGGAGGGCCTGTCCAATAGGGGCTTTAAGTCCCCTACACAAGATAGGGAAGCACTGCCAGTCCTCATTTGTGAGATTTTACTTCTGGGAGGGACTGAGATCCAGGTTTCCTCTGCATCCCCAGAGCTGTGTGGACAGAACGAGTGCCCAGACGCTACCAGCACGACCAGTTCTACATAGAGGACTGTGAATAGTCCTGTGCAGGCATCTATCACAGTCCAGCCTGACCGCCCCCCACCCCCGTCCACAGTTGTGCAGCCTAGGGGGCTGTGGCACTGGGGACAGAGTCTGGATGTGGACTCTGCTGCCCACTAGCAGTGTGACCTTGGGGACATTTACTTCACCTTTCTGAGACTCACTGTTGTCATCTACAAAGGAGGTGAAATATCACAAGCTCTACAACGAGAGGGGCTTTCTGCACCCTTCTCATTTCTTCACAAAGAACATTAAAAAGATGTGCACTCAAGAGTGAAGATTTAATAAAAATTTATAATCTTTGCTACTTCATTAAAGGAAGTCTTAAGTGGAACTGGCATTTATTTATCTATTTATTTATTTAGCAGTTGTGCGATGCAGAAGAATCCATTGGTTAGAACGGTTTGGTGCCCGACCTTGATCCACACTGAGGTACGAGCAGTTCAACCCATTGCTTTAGGACCATCACTGTCAACACGTTAAAAACGGCAAACTACCTTAGGGTTATTCTGAAAACAGTTTGGACGTTATGGCTCCCCCTGAACAATTCTTGGGGGCTCCCAGGGGTCCACAGATCACTTTGAGAACGGCTGTTCTAGGACATCTCGTGCAATCTTCCCATGGGCCATATCCCTTGTGTGTTACTGTCTCCATTTTCAGATGAGAACCCTGAAACTCAGACAGTTTAAGGAACTTGCCCAGACACAGGCAGAACGTGGCAGGTGTGACCTAAACCTAGGCTATATGACTCCCTGCCACACACATGCCGTTTCGGTTATGCCCTGCAGAACAAGCAACTGTGGGCCATGGACCCAGGGGGTGTTGGGCATCTTCTCTCCACCTCCCCCCTCACCTCTCCTTCCCATACCTTGGGGGCTCACCGTCTTTATCCCCGGGGAAGGCTGAGGACACCTCCCAGCCTCTGCAGGGGTGATGATCTGGCTCTGTTACTGTCTGTTACCCCTGGGTACCTCTGCTACTCTTCCACCAGCAGGAGCTGGGGGCCGGGGTCTCCCTGGGAAGCCCTTGACCCTGGGGGGCTGAGCTAACAATCGCAGGCTCAGCCTTCGCTTCTCCCCTGCCTCCTACAGCAGCAAGTGCAGTTCTCAGCATCAAAGAGCTAATCCAATTTCTCCGTTGTGCTTCCCCCATTTGCCTCCTGCAATGCCAGGATTGATCTGGAACCAGGGCAGCCTTATTAAAGTGATGCCTTTTCCTCCTCATGGGAGAGTCAAACTGGGAGAGGGAGCCCTCTTACCTCCCCTCAATTAACTCCAAGTTTCCTGCTAACCCCAATCCCAGCCGCAGCCACCCTGTGTTTCCTGGGGTTTACTTCTAATTTTCCTTGGCTCCTAGTGGTGAGGCTGGATTTCAGCCCCCAGGTCTGCTTCCCCAGGATCTCAGAGCACTTAACCACTAGCCTCTTGTTCATCCTCTACACATTCCTCAGACAGGGTGGACCACAGGAACCCAAAGGTTCTGGCATCTAATCTCAGACCCCCCTCATTGGGCCTGTGACTTTGATCCATGTCAGTTGGTACAATAAGGGATCCATGGCTAACAATGAAAATGGAGAGCCAAGCAGCCCCAAGGAGGATAGGGATAAAGGGGTATGTGTTTACTAAGCATGCTTTTCTCCAAATAAACATAGCAGATGAGAGACAAAGAGGGGGCTCGGGGACCTCTACCACCGGTAGCCCATGCCCTCTCCCCAGAACACCCTCATGCCACCTGTCAGGGTCTCCTCCTCTCCAAGGAGGAGTCAGGGGATATGAAGTTGGGCTAAAGCAGGAAAAGCTAAGGTTAGACATCAGAGAGGAATTCCTTTCTATAAATAGCATAAAAGCTTCTTCCCCAATCACTTCGGGGAACAAGATACTAAAGGATCATGTAGAAAGCAGGGGTGAGCCTCCTTGATTTGGCTGCAGTCACCTCCTGCATCTGCAGTGGGCTGTTGGGCCTCGACCCCACTTCGTCTCCCCTCCAGGTCATCTCCTCAGTCGGCCTGGCATGGAAAGGGTTAAGTTTCTCCCCGCCCCACCCCCATCCTCCAGCTAAGAGGCCCCCTTGTCCCATTCCTCCATTCTTTTCAGTTTTCCCCCGGCTCCCTACTGCCAAGCTCACAGTTACGTTCAACAGTAAGTATGGAATAATTGTAATGGGTGAATGTCACCTCCAACTGCAATGTTCTCTAATCGCTAAATTCCAGAGCTTCGGCATCAACCCAGTTATGGGAAGCCCTGCCAGGGGTCTCCATGGCCTGAGGACTCCTTGTCCCACCCAGAGGCACCTGGTCCTCACAAATGCCTCAGGGGAGCCTCCCTGACTCGCTGCTCAGCTACTGCCCTACCCTAGTCCCAGACCGTCCAGTGATGAACCCCTTGGGTTTCTCGGTTTCTTTGCAGAGGGAGGAAGTGAAGAAGGCCCCAAGGGCTGAGGGAAATCTGGTCCTGGCCAGGCAGCTATCCTGGGGCTGGGGAGCTCTGGGAGCCCAGTCACCGTGCACCCAGCCATCACAAATGACCCTGGCAACAGAGCTCCACTCTAGGTGTAAAGTGGGGGGACCCAGTAGAGGAGGAGCCCCATGCTCTGACTTTGGGGAGCTCCCAGGCTGATGGAAGATATGTGGTTCTTCTGACCTCCCTTTTTAATCCCTTGTGCTTCTTACAGAACAGGTGCTGAGTCCATCTGAATTGGAAGTGGAAGGAAAAGGAGGAGAGGAGGAAATCAGGAACAATGTGCTCTGGCTCAGACAGTGCTTGGACTCCAGTTGCCCCTCTATGCGAGGGTTGAGTGCTGGGCTCTAAGTCCATGGGGGTCTTGACTTCTCAATCCTGGACTCTCTGAAGAAGAGAAGCAGTCAGATACCAACTAGACACGCACACATGTACACAAGCCTATGTCTTGCTGGGCTTCGGAAGAAAACTCTACCAAAATGGGAACTTGCAGAGGCTTTGGGTGCCGATTATGCCAGCACCCCATTCAGATAAGGCTGTCTGAGGCTGGGGGCAGATTCCCCAAGTGCCCCATCATTTGCTCTACTCCACCCACGATGGTTCTTTCCTCCTCGCTTCAGAGCAGGTGCTCCTGAAGATGCCTAAGCCCTTACGGCAAGTCCCAAGGAAACCCAACACCAGAGAGGGAGAGCTGATTCCATTTCTCCAAAGGATCACTGCCTGATTTTGTAAAAGTCTGCTACCTGATTTTAATTACTGGTTCCCTGCTTATACTCAAAGCACTGATGACACTGAGGACCCCTGACCATGTTGGCCAGTTCCACACTCTAGACAGAGCTGGTGAGAGGGAACTGGGGAGGGGAGGCTCACTGGGGAGAAGCTTTGACCAATTAGCTACAGTGGCCTGGAAAGACCCCCAAAGTCTACGATCTGGGTTCGAGACCTTGCTCTTACCTCTTGATGGTGCAAGATTTTAAACCAGTCACATAACTTCTCCGGGCCTTTGCCTCTTTATTATAAAATGGGACCATGAGGGCTGCTGTGAGGCCTCTGTGGTACTAAGGCCCGCAGTGATGAGAGACAGAAAAGCTTCATTACAGAAAGGGGAACTGAAGGGGGGAGCTTGAAAAAGAAGCAGGCTTGGTGAGTGACGGCAGTGTTGCTTGGTGCCCAGTCGGTACATTCTGGCTATGCCATTTCTTACACCTGCTGGTGAGTGTTGCCTATAGCAAACGCTGAAATCCTGAGGCCCTGGACGAAATGGTCAAAAAAGGGCCTCTTCTGACTTTATGACAGCAGGGCTGTCCTCTTCGTTTCTTGTTCCTGACCCCCAATTTGGGAGATGCCTGGTGGCACCAAACCCTCTGAGTTTCAGTGACTATTATAACAGAATGAGCAACTCATAGCCTACTTCCCTAAGAATTCAACCTCCCCATCCCTGGCATTCAGTCATATGGTCTCTTGACCAGACAGGTGGGGAAGTCTGTCCTAGTCTGGAAATTATCCAGGGAGGAAGCTTTTAGAACCTCTCTTGCATACCATGTATTTGGGGCATCCTTCCTGATGTTTAATTTTAGACCCCTTCCTGAAGCTGAGACTTCTTTGTGTTGGGGGGTGGGGGGAGAAGAAGGGCTGGCAGCCAGGTGCTCCCCGCAGCCAACTCGCAAATGAGTGGTCAGGTCCTCTAGGCCCAGATCCAAATATACCCATCACTCTGGCTACTACCCTGAACTATCAGTTCCAGGGATGAAAAGGAAGTACTGCTGAGACAAGTCCTTCCCAGAAATGAAGCTTTGACAAAATACAGCTTCGTCAGGCATAAAAAACTGCCTGAAAGTCAGAGGGAAGAAATGCTGGAATGGCCACAGAAGAAGTTATAGCAGCTCATTCCTTTGAGTTTTTAAGATTAACAGAGGTGGAAAGCGTTTCCTCCAGTGGGGAAACCCAAGGAAGAGTCTTGTCTGTGGGCAGCGAAAGGGCTAGGAGGGCCCGTAGGTGACATCATAACGATGGAAAACACTTACATGGCCTTGACCATGTGGTAGGCGCTGTTTTAAACCCTTGACAGGAATTAATTCATTTAATCCTCACCAAATACAACCTATGTCATAGGTAGGAATTTTACCTCCACTCTACAGATGGGCAGACTGAAAAGCAGAATTCGGTTAACTTGCCCAAAGTCAGGACGAGTGACAAAAGCAGGAGGGACCCAGGCAATCTGGCTAGAGTCACTATACTGGCTCTGTGACTTGACATTTCACTAAACTATACTATCCATCACAGACTCCCCGTTCTCATGAGAACCTAGGACTGGCTTCTCTGACCTAGTGGAGGAAGGATAATCAACTTGTTGCATGTATGATGATTATTCAGGTACAGAATTTAGGGTTGTATCTGTCCAGTGGGCCCTATTAATTGTTATCATTTATTGAATGCTTACCACCCTGTGGGGTAAGTATTATTACCTCTGATTTACAGATGAAACCTTTCAGACCTGGTCACGTCACTCCACTGCACGGTCTTGAACCACCCTGTATGTCCTCCTAACAGCTGTTGCAGTTGTGATGAATTATACGTCTGTTTAATTCTGTGTGTCATTCACTCCACTGTAAGTGCCATGAGGGCAGAAACCAGGTCTGTTTTGTTCCCAACTGAATCTCCAGTGCCTAACATACCCCTGGCACAGAGTAGACTCTCAAAAGCTAACAGTTGAATGAATGTAGAAACTGAGGCTCAGGGGCATCTGGCTGGCTCAGTCGGTAGAGCACGTGACTCTTGATCTCAGGGTCGTAAGTTCAAGTGTTGGGTGTAGAGATTACTAAAAAAATGAAGAGAAAAAAAGAAAAAAGAAACTGATGCTCACAGTAGCCAAGCAATTTGCCTAGGCTGGCTGGAATGCAAAATCCACAAGGGCAGGGACTGTGGTCTGTTCGCTGCTGTATCCACAGTGACTAAAACAATGCACATAGTAGGTGCTCACATAGTAGGTGCTCCCCAATAAATATCTGTTGCCCCCCAATAAATATCTATTTAATAAATATTAAATATGAATTAATAAAGGCACACACTTTGTAATTAGGATTATGAACCCAAGCCTGTTGGTTTGCTGCCTCCTATCTTAACCACTACCCTGTACTGAGTGAACACTGTCTATAGTTCCCTTTGGACTGCCACTTCAGTTCTCAAAAATCATCTCCATCAACCTGAACCTTTTGTGTGTGTCGCTCAAGAAAAACAATCCAGCTTCAGCTAGAACTGAGATTAGGAAAGCCCAAATCCCAAAGCCAAGTGAAACAGCATTTCTACCGTCCACAGCTTTTGACTATCCCTGAGGATGTTTCTGTCCAAGGAAGGGGACAACGAGTCGCTCTTCTAGCCCACTGAGCCCCAACGTCCTCCCCCTCCATCCTCACTGTCCCTCCCACACCCTGGATCCCAGACCACCTGCTGCCCCTCAATCTACTCTCCTGAGAGGGCTGCACAGACTCTACAGGGTCAGTGGAGAAAAGAGGAGACTCAGCTGAGAGAGGACAGAGTCCAGGTAGAGGCAATGGGTCCTTCGATATCAGGCTTGCCTGGGGTTGGGGAATACTGGCTGAGGGAGAGGAGGGAAGAGGATTCTCCAGCCACCCCCAAAGCCCACCCACCCCAGTTCTCTGCAGTGCCAGGGACATTCCTGTTACATCTGCCTGGAAGTTGACCGAGGGTGAAAGGGAGAATGACCTCGAGTCTCTTCCTACTAGAGACAGCAAGTCAGGTCTATGTGACTCTGGAAATAGAACACTTATCTCTGCCTTCCCCTTTCTTAGCTTTCCAGAAGCTCCTCAGCTCCTCCTTGGGCAAGGCATGGAGAGTGGGCCTGGGTCCAGCCCAAGAGGTCCCCAGAAAAAGCAAGTCCCCCCCCAGGGGTGTCCTAGAGGATGAAGCCAGTGATCTAAGTGCCAAGCAGGACAGCGGCTGGCTGCACCAAGGAGAGAAGCCCAGGACTGAGGGTTCAGCTGGCACTAGTCATTCCCAGGGTCATGGGGAAGAGAAGCAGGGTTGGGGCTGGGCTCCCTGGCCCAGGCCTCAATTTGCCTGGTGTGGACCCCTGACGCTGACTCACCTCTGGGGCCCTGACACAGGCTGCAGCTGGCAGTGCCTGCCAGGCCACTGCTCACCAGGCACGTCCCACTGCATCAGAACCACCCTGCCCCTCCCACCTGCCCCTCCGGCCTTGTCTTAGGGGCACAGGACACGGCTCTACTTTTGGCACTTCTGGTGGACACAGAGATGTTTCTAGCAGCCCAAAGTCAGCACTTGTACCTAAGCAGGGGGAGACGACTTAGAAAGATTATGGGCTATCCTTCTCCTCACGGTCACATCCTCTTGATGAAGTGCCCAGGTTACCAAGAGCTGGACGGCTCAGGTTGAGGATAATTATTACACACGGGGGACCCCCTCAGGGCAGCCGCAGCGGGAGAGGAGGAGGGGCACCCTCCAGCTCTCCAGGTCAGACCTTGGCCCACCTTCCCGTCTCTCTGGGTACACAGAGCCTAGGAGCCTAAGGACTTCCTTATCCCCCTGCCCACCCCATTCCTATCTGGGTCCACCCACCACCCACCCCATCAGGCCTCTGCCGTTGTCTCCCCACTGCAGCGCCCCCTCCTGGACCACCGCTTCTGTCCTTGCGCTCCTTTCTGCTGCCACAGGAGAGAGCAGCCAGAACACTTACTTCTCTACCTTACAGTGAAGAGGGGGAGGATGCTGCAGAGGGAGACACAGGGCTTCCGAGACCCTCCCACCCCCACGCCACGGGCTGGGGTGTCCGGGAGGCACTTGTGGAATGTGGGAATGAAAAGGGGGAAAAGAGAATGGGGGAGAGACTGAGATAATGGGGTAGAAGGATAAATCCTCTCTCTTGTTAGTTAAAAAAAAAAAAAAAAAAAAAAAAAGCCCCCGTGTCCTGAGAGACGTGGGCCTGAACAGAGGCAGGGGAAGGGGCGACCCCAAATCGGGAAGGTAAATGAAGGAGTCCAGAATAGCCGGCTGGGGTTGTCTGCACTTTCTGGGTCTAGGAGCCCAGCCCTGGGGAGGAGGGCTGAAGCAGGGACGGGACGTCCTAGGTCGTGCTGAGTCATGAGATTTGGAGAGAGGCGAGGGGTGCTCCCATCCCCCTCTCGCGTCCCTGTCCCAGTTCCTCTCGACCCTCCCTTCCAGAAAGTCCCTGTAGTCTGTCCCCCCACCCGCTCCCCAGCCAGGGTCTCTGCCTCCAAAGCCCACAGACCCTCCTTCCCCTTCCCACGACGGCGGAGCCGGGGAGGGGGGGGGTCCCCGAGGCGTGAGGCGGGGGCTAAAGAAGCTGGATTGGAGACGCCCCCGGCGGCCATGGCGGGGGGTAGATGGGGACGTCCAGAAGCGACGGGGTCGCAGAGCCCGAGGGCTCCGGGGACGTCGTCCGGCCGCAGCCCTCCGCACCTCATCCCCCCGAGCCCCAGGGAGGAAAGCTGCTCCCTCCTCCCGCCCCAAACCCGCAGAGCAGCCGGCTCCTCGCCCCTCGGGGCCAGCTTCCCAAAACGAACCTTCCACCTGGACGCGTCCAAACTCCCCCGGAAGGACGGTGCGGGAGCCCGGCCCCCTTTTGGCCCCGAACTTCCCGGACCCCACCCTCCCCCCACCCCCGGGAGCCAGGTCCCACCCCGCGGCCCCTCGGCCCAGGAGCGGAAAACCCGCCCCAGGCAGAGAAACTTTGGAGGGGGAGTCGGTGCCCCCCCACGGGCACGGAGGGGTGGGGGGGGCACGGACTTACCGGGAGCGGCCAAGCAGGAGGGAACCCGGGTCTCCGAAGTGAGGGGGCGGAGGGCTGCGAGGGCGCGGCGCCGGCCACGGTGCAGCAGGGGCGTCCGTTCCCCCGGGGCCCGGAGTCCCCGCTCCGCGCCGGCCCCAACTCGGTCCGAAGTGCCTTTGCCGCAAGACTTGCTGAGCTTAGCAGTCTGCGCCGAGGCGGCGGCGGGAGGCCGCTGATGGCTGGGCGAGCGCGGCGAGCGCTGCAGTGAGGGGAGGAGACGCGGGAGCGCGGGGGGCGGGGCCGGCCGGGCCGGGGCGGGGCGGACCTGCGGGGACTGGTCCCCTCCGCGCCCCCGCCTCCCGCTCAAGGTCACGGCTGCTGCTCCCGGTCGGGGAGAGTCGGACCCAGTGCGGGACGTCATCGTCCCCACCCGAGATGGGCTGCCACCCCTGAGCCAGCTCCCTCTCCCAACCTCCGGAGCCCAACTGCGGCTCAAGGCTCCATTATTGGCCTCAGGAGCCCCCGTAGGCATTTGGGATCTCCGAGCCCCTCTCCCCACGCCGTCCTCCAAGTAAGGCCACCTGGAGGGCAGAGGCTTCTGAGCCTAAAGCGTTGATGTGGAAGAGGGGCATGTTTGGGAGAAGTTACAGGTGGAAAATAGAAGAGGGGGGTGGGGTGGGAGGAAGCCTGGGGAGGCGGCAAGGAAAATGGGAGGAGGGGGGAGAGTCTGGCAGGAGGTGGAGAGGAAACTCCCATTTATTAAACGACACGGTTTTCCACACATGCTGGTTTCTTAATGCTTAAGACATCCCTTTAAGGTGGGTATCGTGAGCAGTTTGCAATGGAAACGGCCCCTGGATGGTACTTTGGCCGAGAAGCCGCAGCTTATACAGTAGGTGGTGGCACTGAAGAGCCCGGGGAGAAGAGCCGCAAGTCCGCGGCGGAGCCCTTCCTCGCCTACCGCGGAGACACCAGGGCTGCCCGGGGGCGGGGGGTATGGCCTCAGAAATTGCTTACAGCACAATTTGAATTTCCATTCTGTGAAGTCAACTTTGTAATAGGACAGTAGCACCCTGCCTCTCTCCCTGGATGCCGGGAGAGGCTCCCCCTCAGGATCCAGCCTGACGGATCAACTCACATTTACCCAGTGAAAGACTAGGTGAGAGAGCGGAAGCCAAAAGGAGGACTGCAAAGAGGAAATAGGATTTCAAGCTTGGAGGTGGAGAGAAGCAGCGGTGGAGGGCGCTCTTCCAGATCACTTTGCCGATAATACCAAGTAGATCATTGGGGCGCCTGGGTGGCTCAGTCGGTTGAACGCCGGACTTGGGCTCGGGTCATGATCTCCCGATTGGTGAGTTCGAGTCCCGCGTCGGGTTCTGTGCTGACAGCCTGGAGCCTGCTTCAGATTCTGTGTCCCCCTCGCTCTCTGCCCCACCCCTGCTTGTGCTCTGTGTCTCTCTCACTAGGTAGATCATGGAGACCGCCACCAGCCACCTCGCCTCAAAGGGGCAGTGGCTGTCACCAAAGGGGAGGTCATCCCTGCTCAGCATCTGCAACAAGGGGCAGAGGAGGAAGTGGGGAGTTGAGTCTGAATCTATGCGGGACTAAACCAGACTAGTAACAATCATCCAGCTGCCGCCCGACACTTTCAGAGAGGATTCAGAGAGGATGCTCGGTCCCACCTTAGCCAGGTGTATCCCAGGACTTGTTGCTTCATAAGTCAGAGGGGCTCAGTTTGCTCCTTATGACAATGAATCAGGACATTCATGCAGAGGGAGGCCAGAGAGAGAGCTCCTCACACAGAACCCAGCCAAGCTACCTGGTGCCACTGTCCACCAGTCTTGGGCTTGAGCTCAATCTGCTGCCTCCAAGTTCCCCTAAGCACACCTGGGAGCCTGAGGGCAGAGGAAGCCAGCCTGCCTTTCCAGACTACTTAGAGAGTCAACGCTGCAATCAATTTGGTTAAATGAAAAATGTGGTGTCCCTGGCTATGGCCTTAATGTTCTTTTAATTCATCAGGGCCAGCAGTGTCTGGGTTATAAACCCAATCAGGAGCTCAGCATCCCTCCTGCTTATTCCCCCAGGCTTCAGCTGGAAACCGAAAGAATGAGAAAGACACACACACACCCGGCCAATTATCAAAACTTTGCTTTTCAACCGTTGGTCCTTGTAAAAAGATGAGCCCTTGGTCGTCTTAGACCACCATCACTGACTTGCCTGCTCTCCCGTAGGGACCATCAAGGTAACTGATCCCTCTGCCTCCATGCCGTATCACTTCGCACCCATGAAGGTGGCAGAGGGCTGCCTAACTAATTCCAAGAGTTCTCCAGGGAGAAAGAGTCTGTAACTCCCTGGCTACATGATTTCACCACCTTCCAATGCACAGCGCTGCCTGGACGTTTCCTTTTTCTAGTTTTCCACAGGTAGGAGACAGAACAGAACAGGGAAGACCAGCATCCACGCCATCCCACCTCTCCCCGGGTAACAGAGATGCGGAGTCCCAGCATCCTACCCAACAGGTGGCTTATCTTCTGCTTAAATAATCCCATTCTGGGTCTCCCTATCTCACGGGTCTGCCAGCCCTTACACTTTCTAACTCTTGGATTGTATTCCCCTTGGTTCTGGTGAAGTCTTTGTCTGCACAAAGCTTTTCAATGCTCTGCTTGTCATCAGAGCAAATAGAAAAGAGCCGGAGACAGGCCAGCCAATCTTACCCGCAGGCCTTGGCCAGCTCCCGTTTCCTGCTTTCTGTTCACACACGTGGAACACAAACACTCACCCCTGAAGCTATAGTTCCCATCCCCTTTTCCCTGCACACATCCATATCCCCCTTCACGAGTGGTTTCTATTGTTCCTGACAACTAAGCAAACAAGGATTAAACTCTCCACTGAAGTACACCTGCTTTACTGACTGGCATTGAGCAAACACTTGTAAAAACGTCCGTATATGCAGTGCCTGACACCGAAGGTCTCAGCTTTCGTCTTCTATTCTGATTTTAAGACTCAAAAGTCGGGGCGCCTGGGTGGCTCAGTCGGTCGGGCGTCCAACTTCAGCTCAGGTCACGATCTCGCGGTCCGTGAGTTCGAACCCTGCGTCGGGCTCTGGGCTGATGGCTCAGAGCCTGGAGTCTGCTTCTTGTTCTGTGTCTCCCTCTCTCTCTGCCCCCCCCCACCCCGTTCATGCTCTGTCTCTCTCTGTCTCAAAAACAAATAAACATTAAAAAAATTGTTTTTAATTAAAAAAAAAGATTTAAAAGTCCACAGAAAATGTTAGTCATGACATGTTTCCCGTGTCAGGCAAAAATTTTCTCTTTTGACATTTTTCTGTGAGTTGTAAAAGTCATTTTGGGAAGAAGCACATGTAGCTAGCTGTTGAGTAAGAAACAAAGGATATCAAAGAACGTGTAAGCGATCTGAGTGCATTTGAGGGGCTAGGAATGAATTGAGATTGAGATGAATTGAGATTGGATATGCCAATCTCAAATGTATTTTAAATTTTACTTAATATATTTCATACTAAAATCTACTTGACTTTCATGTATCACATGGAAATGTTAATACAGAAGACACTAACTCTAATTAGATAGAGCAAAAAAATAAAATAAAATAAAATGAAACATGAATAACGTTAAAAATCATACAGTCCAGGGCAGTGATGGCCACCAACATGATTCTATCCCAGCAAAAATGCCCTCCACCAACAAATAGTCTATGTGTAAGATCACTCTGGAGCTGTGGGTGAAACCAGAATACTTCAGTGTTTCTATTTATCCCAGCTTGGTGTGTGGGGTTGCCCTGGAAAATTTCCCTAAGGCATAACTCAGCCAGATTTTGGGAATTAGTGACTGTGTGTGTGTGTGTGTGTGTGTGTGTGTGTGTCTAATAATATTCAGCCTGGAGTTCTGTGATTTTTAAAATGTAATAGTAAAAAATTTTATTTGGAAAGAAAAAATCATACAATCCACGTAATATCTTAGGTTTAAATTTAAAAAAACTGAAGGGAAGCAAAAATAATATAAAAACAGGGAGGGGGACAAAACAGAGACTCTGGAGGGGTCGTGGGATGAGGGATGGGCTAAATGGGGAAGGGGCATTAAGGAATCTACTCCTGAAATCATTGTTGCACTATATGCTAACTAATTTGGATGTAAATTTTAAAAATTAAAAAAAACAAAACTGGTCTCCAAACAGCCAGTGAAGGCCAGCTCCTCCAGGAAGCTGATTAAGTGGACTATAATTATTTATTCCCCATGCAATGAACAAAACAATACAAAAATTAAAATAAAATGGAGTCAAATAAAACTCTTAAATATAATAGAATGAGGAGGAGGAGGGCAGAGAAGGACTTCCTATCTATAATTTTACACTCCTGGAGGGGAGGCATTTTAAAGTTTCCAGGACCATGTCTGGCATATAAAAGAAATCCACAAATTCACAAATAATAATCTCAGAATTTTATCAGATCCTAGGAACTAATGAATACTATGGGGACTTCATTTTTTACATTCTTCTATCTCCTAATTTGTCTGAAAATGATTTTTTCCTTCTCAAATACAAAGGGAATAACTTTTTTAAGTTTATTTATTTTGAGAGAGAGAAAAAGCATGAGTGGGGGAGGGGCAGAGAGAGAGGGAGGAGAGAGCGAGAATCCCAAGCAGGCCCTGCACCAGCAGCGCAGAGGCCAATGCAGGGCTCAAGCTCACAAACCGTGAGATCATGACCTAAGTCCAAGTCAGACGCTTAACCAACTGAGCCACCCAGGCGCCCCAAAGGGGATAATGATTTTAAACACCAGAGCAGACTATTCCTCCTTCCTCAGTGAAGCATGGGTCACACACAGCCTTATGTTCCAGGTAAGTTAGTTACTCTGAGTGTTATTTTTCACTCTTCTAGCAGAGGAGATGGTTCTTCTGGATTATTCTGCCCAATGTCAAAACTGCCCCCTTCCCCAACTACTTCCCCTTACACTCTTAAGTGAATCCCCAAATAAGAAGGAGATGGTGTATGCAGAGAGGGGGTTGCTTTCTGGAATGCGAAGAACCAGGGGCTCAGAACTAGAAATCACACAAGGGTAGGATGTCTCTTCTTTCCAGAGGGTGAACACGGGCGCCACCTGGGTGGCTCAGTCACTTAAGCGACTTGGGCTCAGATCATGATCTCAAAGTTCATGAGTTTGAGCCCCATGTCGGGCTCTCTGCTATCAGCGCAGAGCCTGCTTGGGATCCTCTCCCTCTCTTTTCCCCTCCTCCACTTGCACACTTACTCTCTCACTCTCAAAAACAAACATTAAAAAAAAAATAAGGCTCTCCATCATTGGGACACCCGTCTGGTTCAGTAGGTAGAGCATGTGACTCTTCAACTTGGGGTTGAGTTTGAGCCCCATGTTGGGGGTAGAGTTTACTTTGAAGAAAAACACAATTTAAAAATAAAGCTACCCATCATCGAAGGGATGAAAACAAGTCAGTTAAAACACTTTCTGATTAATTAATCCTGGCCCTGTAATATCCCCGTGTCCATTAAAACCCTCCATAAATTGAGGTCGTATCACAGACCTGCCCCCTGGGATGTGCCCTAGCTGTGGGAGGTAAGCGCCGGAAGCCAGAGCAGAGGACATCTAGGGAAGAAGGTCTAGGATTGATATACTCTTTGTCTGGGTGGCCCAGGGCCATCTGCCACCCTTCTCTTGGTCTTAGGTGCAAATCTGGAGCAAAATCTCTTGAACTACAGAATCATTCACGTGCTCATCCTCGATATGGTCAATAAAATTTTACCACCACCAAGGTTACTGTCTGCCAGGAGCCCTGCTGGGGCCGGGCAACATAGAGGTAAGTATCAAGGGAGTTCAGAGCCTAGTTCAGGAAGACAGATATGGAAATACCCAGCCACGAGGCGGGGCATGAGACGTGTGCCCCAACAAAAAAGTGAAAGGTCCATGGGGACCTGAAAGAGCCACTGACTCAACCTGGTAGGAGGGCAAGAAATAATGGCAGGTTTCCCTGATAGAATAACCTTCAGCTGCCTTCAGAGAAAGGACTAGTTGTCCCGGGAGGCGATTTAGAGAAAGGCACTCCAGGCAGAGACAATAGTAGCAAGCTAAAGAAGATACTGCACCCGCTGAAGATCTTGAAAGTTGGAGTCAGAGAGTTTTGTGACCTTGGGCAGGCTTCTTAACCTCTCAAAAGCCTCAATTTCTTTAGCCATTGGAGAATTTACCACCTACCTTAAGGCATTGTTGTAAAAATTAGATAATGTAAGGGGTGCCTGGGTGGCTCAGTCGGTTAAGCGTCCGACTTCAGCTCAGGTCATGATCTTGCGGTTCACGAGTTCGAACCCTGCATTGGGCTCTGTGCTGACAGCTCAGAGTCTGGAGCCTGCTTCGAATTCTGTGTCTCCCTCTCTCTCTGCCCCTCTCCCGCTTGTGCTCTCTCTCTCTCCTTCAAAAATAAACATCAAAAAAATGTTAATTAAATAATGTAATGTTTGTAACACCAAGCAAGGCCTTGATAAAAAGGTAGCTACTATTATTATGCTTAGGGAAACGAAAATAGCTCCACAGGAGCTACAGAGTAGGGGGGGTTTGGGGAGTAGTAAAAGATCAGAGGGGCAAAAGTAACATCACGTTGGGACCGGCTGCCCAGGATGTCTGGATTTTCTTCAGAAGGAATGGACACCATCGAAGGAACACAAGAAGTGCATCAGTTTTATGTTTTAGAAAAACCACTCACACAGGCAGTTGGGTTAGAGGTCCTGTAAGGTGTCTTCCCCTGCTGGCTCCTCAAAGAGGCTGTATGTGGAGTGCTTACCATTTTGGCTTCTGCAGCAGCCCAGGTTGGGTTCCAATCTCAACTCACCATGACCTCACAAGCCCTCAGGCAAGTTAGGTCACTTCAGAGAAATGTGGCAAGGATTAATGGAGGTGATACAGTTCCTGGCACAGTGCCTGACACCTAGTAAGTACTCAGCAGTAATTATGGTTTCTGGCTCTAGGAGGCAGCAAGAGAATTCTCATTTGCCCCAGAACACTTGAGTAACTTTCCCAAGGAAACTCACGAAGCCTAGAAGTCAGGGGCTAACTGCCAGCCTGCTCATGCTTAGCCTATGGCCTGGGAAGGTTCAAAAAGGACTGAACACCCTGAGCCAGATCCTGGCCCCCTAGGGCACTGTATTATGTATCAGCTTCTGCCTGGACAGAAGATAGCTCTGTGTGCGTGCAGCTGAGCCCCACAAATGACACAGGCCTGTTGGGTCTTTTGTCTGGGTTACGAGGCACTGACCAGGAGCTTCAGGCACCACAAGAACAGCTTAACCTGGGCCAGGCCCACCTGATGCTGTGGTTTCCTCTTCCCAGTCAGGCCAGTCACCCAGAGACTTTCCATAATTTTGCCTATGCAAGTTTCATCACTAAAGGTCTTGGTTTTCTAAATTTTTTTTTTAAGGTTTATTCATTTCTCAGAGACAGAAACACAGAGCGTGAGCCGGGGGCGGGGGGGGGGGGGGGGGCAAGAGAGAGAGAGAGGGAGACCTAGAATCTGAAACAGGCTCCAGGCTCTGAGCTGCCTGCAGAGCCTGATGCGGGGCTCGAACTCATGGACCGTGAGATCATGACCTGAGCCAAAGACGGCCGCTTAACCGACTGAGCCACCCAGGTGCCCCGAAAGGTCTTGGTTTTCTTGTGCTGACTTGGTTCTTGTTGCCAGGAACACAGCAAATCTGCCTGGCCTCAGTCCCATTTAGCTAATGGGGGGTGAAGGTGTGCATGTGGGGTGGGGAGCTGAGTGGAACTGCCATCACCCCCAGGAAACTCCTGAGGGCAGGGTCCCTGCACACAGGCCTGTGTGTCCACGCCCTGAGGCGGCAGATACCAGGATGTTAGTGAGGCAGCTGAATACCCAAACCAGCTTAGGAAAGAGAAGAATGTTCACTCACTTCTCTAAAAATAAGGTTTCTATAAGCCTCACCAGCCTCACCCTACTGATGGTGGGAAGGAGAAACCCCACAGCTTTTAAGGGCATCAGAATTTTTTTTTAATGTTTTATTTTTGAGAGAGAGAGAGAGAGAGCAGGGGAGGGGTGGAGAGATAGGGAGACAGAGAATCCCAAGCAGGCTCTGCGCTGGCAGCACAGAGCCCGACAATGGGGCTCAAACCCACAACGTGAGATCGCGACCTGAGCAGAAATCAAGAGTTGGATGCTCAACCAACTGAGCCAACCAGGTGCCCCAGGCATCGGAAGCTTTGTTGGTGAGTTTTTAGGAATGGCTTATTGCTTTGGAGAGCCCCACATCCCAAAGGCTAGACTCAAGGGTACTCAGAGGCCTTCCATCTTTTTATGGGTCCAGATCCTGGAAACAGACTGTCTGGGTTTGAATCCTGGTTCCTCTGTGTACCAGCTTGATGGCCCTCAGTCTTAACCGCTCTAAATTCCAGTTTCTCATCTGTAAAATGGGTATGATAGTACCAACCTCACTGGGTGTTATAAAGATTAAATGGGTGAATACATGCAAAGCATGTATGTGCCTGGCACATAATGAGGGTTGTGATGGTTTTTATTTCTCTTCATTATACATGGCATTTCTTTGCCTGAAATGCCTTCTTCCTCAGCCTGGCCTAGTCATACATCTTGTTCTGGCACCCTGTGGGTCCCTTGCAGATGCTAAGCAGACACATGGGACCATTTCCCTGATTCTTCTCCATTCATGCAAGCTGAGAGTTGTATCCAAGGGTCCCACTCTGAGGCAAGTCCTGTTCCTACTTAGACACTGGAACGATTTGCTGTCCACGTCTGTCTGACTCACCTTAGGTGGTACTTTACGTAGCTGCTGTCAAACCAAATTCAAGGAGTGGGGGAGGGGGGATCACTGTCCTTGGGGATCTTGTAAACCAGTCTTAATTTTAAATGCACCAGGCCTTCATCCTGAGCAAGGCCACGTGGCCAGTTTGGCAGTGCTGTAGTTCAAGCACCAATCAAATGTTCACCTTTCTGAAGCCTTGCTCTTCTCTGGCTCTATCACAATGGTGCATGCCCACTAGAGAAAATAGATCCCTTCTACACACAGATCCTTCCTACACTAAACTTGGAGCTCCTTGGGTGCAGTGTCCGTGTTCTATGCCTCCTCAGTCTGTAAAACCTAGTGCAGGGCTGAAAATATAGGAGGCACTTGATATGCTGGGCACATAACTGGGATCACCAACAGTTTAGAAATTTGCTCTGCCTCAGGTGGAATGAGGTCCCAAAGCCTGAGCTTCACTCTTTTATTTACTTTTGAGAGAGAGAGACAGAGAAAGAGCACGGGAGGGGCGGAGAGAGGGAGAGAATCCCAAGCAGGTTCCGCACTGTCAGAATGGAGACTGATGTGGGGCTCGAACTCACAAAACCGTCAGATCATGACCTGAGTCGAGACCAATCGTCAGACACTTAACCCACTGAGCCACCCAGGTACCCCCTGGGCTTCAATCTTAAATCTACAACTCAGTCTCTTCCTAAATAGCAAGTTAGATAAAGAACTGACCTTTGTAAGGGGGGTTAACATTGCATTAGTCTGCATCTGAGGAGGGCAGGTTATAACGAAGCAAAGGAATGGAAAATGATCTCAGCTGTCTAAGCCTATCACTGCCTCCTATGTGAGTACCGGCCCAGCTCTGGGAACCAGGGAGGAAAGGAGCCCACACCTGGTCCTCTGCTGCCCTCTTGTGTTGCTTATTAAGAAGTTCCTGCAGGCTTGTCCTGCAGGGCCTGGAAAACACCCACTATCCTGTATCTCATGCCACCCCACCCCATGGCTGCAGTGTATTTGAGGATTAAAACTAGAAGCGAGAAAGACAACTGTGCCTGCCATTAGTTCAGACTAGGAAACAGACCACTGTCTTCCTAGGCAAAAAAGCCATAGCCTCGAAAATAGCTTTCCCCTTTAGGAACCCTGAATGTCCCTCCTTCAAAGAGATCTTCAAAGGATCTCTTGTGGAGCAAGAGAAACACTGACGTGCTTCCTATTTCAAATTCTAAAGCTAGCAATTAAGGGCATGATTTTGCATCAAAATTCTAGCCACCCACCCACGCTCAGGGCAGTATCACCTCATTTGTGTTAGCAGGGTTAAATAATCTGTGTAAAAGCCCTGTGAATAATATCTGGCAGTTAGTGCTATATAAGCATTTAAAAAAGAACTCAACAATGTGGCAGAGGTCACAGCACAGTGGAAAAACATGACCCATGTATTACTAACTGGACATGGTTTTGAGGTCTGGATCAGCAACTGGCTACAAGCCTCATACAAATTCTATCCGTATCTCAGTTCAAGTCCTGGACCCCTAATACCAGCCTCCTCAGTACTGTCTATAACCATCTAGCAAAGAAAATGATCAGTTCCCACATCTGTTTCCCTGAAGACCCAGCCCCTGTGGATTCAGAGGAAGCTGAGTATACATGTTGGTTTTGTTATGGTCCCTTCTCCAGTGATGGTGGCTCTGGGGGGAAAGAAACTAACAGGTTTCCAGTCAGCTCACCTCAGTCCTCTGATTGGGGCTGGCCTTTCCCTGTGGTTGTCCCTTACATTGTAATTGCTGCACCAAGGGCCTTTGTTCCTAACTCTGCCTTTCCCTTTTTCCTTCGGGCTTATAAACCTATTCAAGAAACAGGGAAGGTGGTGTGCAAGAAAGGACTGGGGCCTTATAGTAAAGATTGCCTAAACTCACTTGTTGCCCTCCTGGCCAATCTAAACAGGACAAACCCACATCCAGGCAGGAAGATCCATGGCATTTATGGAAACCAAGTAGTGCTCTCTGGTGGTCATGCCTGGAGTGGCAGCCAAAGTTGCCGTTAGTAGTGGTTGGGGCAACGTGTGTCAGAGGTAAGACTGGAGTCTGAGAGCTTTCAAATCCAGGCCCACTGTCTTATTCCTTCTTCAAACCCTCTTCTCCTTTGCTTTCTGGATACCACTTCCCTTGGATTCAGCTAAGTAGCCCCACTCTAAGCTGTCCTCTCTTGTTCCTTGAAGCTCAGTGGGGTGGCAGTGGAATGGAGCAGCAATGAAGAGAACACTGAAACAGGCTGGGCACTCCCATCCACCATGATCTCTGCCAGATCATCTTCCAAGGCATGTATACAAGAGAAAGGCCTGTGCCCAGGATCTGCCTCCCCCTGTGAAACTGCCCAAGGATACACAGAGCTATCTGGTAGGGCCAGCACTGTTACAGAACATATGTTATTGATCACTCAGTGTCTGTAGGGAAAAGGAAATGTTGGGGCATTTCTGCCTATTCGGGGGTGGCCATTTCAAGGCCAACAATGGCTGCTGGATTTCAAGTCATATCTAGGAAATAAAAGTCTCTCACAATCAGGGCTACAAATGACCCACTGGGGACTATAACCCTAGGTCACATTTGCACACTCCTCTACTGTGTGGGAACGAGAGAAAGGTGGGGGCCAGGACAGGGAGTGAAGCAGGGTAACCAACCCCAAGAGCCAATATGCCGAGTCCTTTGAGACCCCAAAAGCCTTAGACTAAGAACCAACAAACCACCCTGATGGATTGGTTCTTCCTTAGAATATGGAGGCCAGAAGTCTCATCACATTCCAAAGTCCACTCCTCCTAGGACTGACCATCTCTTTAGTTTTCACACCTGTGAAATGCGGATACTTGCTGCCTACATCACCCCGAGGAAGAGTGACCATGACAGGTAATCAGTCACTTAGCATTAAAGAACAAAAGGAACAAAATTCCGACTCTTGGTTATCAGTTCAGGTTTTGAGCTCAGGGTCATGAGTTCAAGTCCTGTGTGGGGCTCCCTGCCCAGCAGAGTCCACTTTTAGAAAGTCTTTCAAGAGCTGGACCAAGGGACTTCATAGTAGACAATCCTAGACCAACTCTAGCTTTTGCTAAACTTGACATTCATTCTGTAAAAGGCACTGATGGTCTTGGCCTGTGGGGTCCTGGGAATCTGCTCTCTTCTCATCACCTGTAGAGCAGTATTTGTTCCTAATTATATACTTGCTAATTTGTTAATTATGTTTTAATTATTACATAAACCTACGAATTGTGCAAAAATAATCTGTATAAAAACTAGATTGGGGAGGTAGGTGCCTGGATGGCTCAGTTAAGCGTCTGGCTCTTGGTTTTAGCTCAGGTTACGATCTCATGGTTCATGGGTTCGAGCCCCACACTGGGCTCTGTGCTGACAGCACAGTGTGCGCTTGGGATTCTGTCTCCCTCTCTCTCTCTCTGCCCCTCCCACGCTTGCTATCTAGCTTTCCAAAAAATAAAAATTAAGTTAAAAAAACAAAAACAAAACTAGACTGGGGGAGGCTGATTGTCTCAGTCAGTAGAGTTCATGACTTGATCTCGGGGTTGTGAGTTTGAGCCCCATGTTGGCTGTAGATTACTTAAAAAAAAAAAAAAAAAAAGAAAGAAAGAAAGAAAAGCTGTTGAGTTGCTTACAAAACTTGCTATTAAACTAGGTACACTTGAAACTACAAATACAGACTGGAGGAAAAAAATACAGACTGGAGAAGAGTAAATTATCTAGAATTCTCGAGTCCCAATTCCTTCACAATGCCTAAATTCTTTATGCATTTAGGAAGAAGTCCAAGCTGGGGCACCTGGCTGGCTCACTCAGTAGAGCATGCCACTCTTGATCTTACTAGGGCTGTGAGTTTGAGACCCATGTTGAGGGGTAGAGTTTCTTTAAAAAAAAAAAAAAAATTCCAAGCTAAAAATCGTAGGTGCATGCATCATGACTATTGTGAATGAAGGTCCTTGCCTAATTGTCCTCAATTTTAGTTTATTAACTGAACGTACGACAAGCTAACTTAAAGGTACAACTTTTCATACTTAACTTTTTGATTGTCAAACTACTTGTCCCAATCATATATAAAAGGGGCTTTCTTTTAAATTCCTGCTAGAATTTTGGTCCGCGAGAAAACACTGGCATGGGCCGACACAAGGAGTCAGTGCTTAAAGCTGCACTCCTCGCGAACTTCTTGTTGGGTAAGTTTTCCAGGAGCTAGGGGTGTAGGTGTAGGTGTGGGGGGGGGGGGAGGGGTGCGCACGCGTGTGTGTTGTTTTTGTGGGAGAGGGTGTCTGTGGGCATTTATTTTAGAGTAAATAACTTGTTTCCTTAGAAAGGCAACTTTTTAATTTCTCTATTTTTCCATCCCAGGGGAAACAGAAAGAATAGTCCTTTGGCCTCCACTCACCTGGAATAGATCAAATGACATCACAATTCCATCCCTCCATCGCAATGCAGCAGGTTATCCTGAAAATAAAAGACATCCAAACTCACCATGTCCCAGCCCTTCATCCTGTACAATTAACCCAGAGCCAAAACAGGGAGCTGGATGATCACTGGCTGGCTTTAAACATTCCATTAACACTGATAAAAATGTAAAGATGTGTTCCTATGTAAGCAATCGTGAAACATGAAAACTTGTTTACATAAATTTGGAAGACGTGAAATATACACTTTACAAATTCTTTATGCTCTCAAAATGGATTTACAACAGTATTACTTTACACAAGATCCTACTTTATACAATGTTTTGTTTAGGCAGCTTGTCATTTAACATTTCTATTACAAGTTATACGTGGAACCTCTGAGAGAGAGATGGGAGGCTTGAGGAGCCACATGCAAGGGACTGACGACAGGGGCGGAAGGTGTGAGGCCATCACTCTGGTGCTCAACTAGAAGCTGAGAAAGGACTCCAACTCGAATATGGAACTGATAAATAAAGGCACTGGCATCTTCACTGTTTTTCTCAGCTCTTCTTCCCAACAGGCAAAGTTTCATCAGAAGGGGGTGTGTTTTCTGCACCATTACGGCAAAGACCTTTTAATTCAGGCTGATGCCCAGCATAGACTAGCACAGTCAGTTGCTGACTGGCAATGGGTAATGATTCTTAAAATACTTGTTCAATTCTATCTCCTGTCACAGGTATGTAGCATCTCTAATCCCTTCCAGTCTGTGTTATATGGCAGGAAACCTAGGCAAGATTGAGCCCAGAACACCCATGGGCACTAAATACCAATCAATGCCTGATCCAAGCCAGAAGTGGGTCTTAATGGAATGCCAAATACCCACCAATACTATATATGAAATTAAGAAGAAGAAGAAAAAAAAAAAAAAAAGAGGCAGACACCCATTTCCAAAGGGCCTTCAGAGTTCAATGGAAAGTACAAGGCAAAACCAAGTTTTACCCTCTTCCAGGTAGGCATCCACTCTGTTCTCAGACTTATCCTGCACAAATACCCAAAGGGTAATGTTGCTTTTTATGGTGGGCAGAATAGCAAATTAAGTGAATCTCAGATACTTCTGCCAAAACATAAGACCTAAAATCTCATGATCTTTACACTTTTTTTTTTTTTTTTTTTTTTTTAAGCTCCATACGGCAGAATGAAGCAGGAAAACTCAGGCTTTTACCAACCTCCACCGCCATAGCCAGCATCTCTGGCTTTAGGCTAACCCTGAGATAGAACAAGGACTCCCACCTCCCAGGACACTGAAATGGAGTTGTAAATAAGTCCACCTCCTTTATGGCTAGTCCTCAAATCACACAATCTTTCTCCAGGCTAGACAGAGCCTACATACAAGCAAGCCCTTTCTTTATTCCATATAAGAAATCCCCTAGAGGCTGATTTGGAAAGAAAAATAGAAATACAACACACAGTCACCGGGATAAGGCAGGGCACCCATCCACCGTTCGGTGCCGAGTTCACTAGACTCCTTTACCCTCTTGGCTAGGGCTCCATCTAACAGCCCTTCCTCCTCACACCTCATGCAGCGGCAGGACTACGGAGGTGAAACAGCAGTTTCTCTGTGTGTCTTATCTTCTTTCTCTAGGTGCAGATGTTTCTCTAGGATGCAGGCCGGCTTCACAGCTCATACACAGTAAACATGGCTTTTCGGTAACATCACTTTGTAGTTGTTCTGAGTACTTAACAGAAGGTATCAATTAGAAAGTAAATGTACCTCTGTTCATTTACCACGTTAGCACACAAGGTAGGAGGAATATTAAAAGAGACTTGGAAGACACCACCCAGGCGTTGTCATTTACCAGCAGTAGAATTTGGGGCAACTGACACTCTAACTTCAGTATCATCATCCTTTATAAAAAGATCAGTGGTTCCCGCATGGGGGAAGGGGGGACAGCGCGGATGTTAAATACACACATTCCTGCCTTCTCCCCCTAACTCAGAGAGGCAGAGAATCTACCTCACTAAGAATGCTATTGTCAGGGATTGTGTACAACCCAAAGGTGAGGAAGAACTAGCAGGGGCATGGGAGGTGCACACCCAGATGGGCAAAAGCTCTCTAAAGGCAGAGGCTTCATTTTAGCCGCAGTGTCCCCTTTTAGCTTATATTCTCAATGGAACTGGGACAGTTGGCATCCTGTCCCAATGTCAAGGGGTTCTAAGAATTTGGATACTTAAAAAAGGCCACACCACTATTATTCCAGATTGTACTCTGGAGATTTCTTCTTCTCTGTTGGCCCCAGAATCCCCATCAGACAAGGAGAAACATCACAACAACTGTGGGAAAACTGCAGACAATTACAAGTCATTCTTACAAGAGATTTAATTATTTGAATTGCATAAAAGGGGGTAGTACATTTAAATCTCTGCTACATCACAGACTGCTGTTTTGTTGTTTTATTAAAGACCCACTAGTTCTACCCATCTCCAGGTTTATGGCTATAGAATGTGGGGGAAAATATTACTAACAGAAGGAGAAAAACCAAGCAAGAGTCTGCTCTGTTCACCAGAATGTCTTCTCCACGGCAGAACAGAGGCCTTTAAAAAAAGAAAAGGAAGGGAAAGGCTATGGACTACTGACAACCAGTAATAACAGCTAGAGTTGGAAAGAGACAGGGAAGGAAGTCAGGGACGCAGAGCCTGGGTGTCACAAGCTCTTGCTGTCCCTCAACCCATATTTTTGCAGCCTTCCGTGAGGATCATCTTCCTCAGATGCTCTTCTGACATCTTAACCCAAAACCCAGTTTCCCTGTCAATTCAAATATAACAAAGACTTCATTTCCACAAGGAAGACCGATTTGAGGATTGGAATGATTTGCCACCATTCTGAAAAGCTTATTTAAAAACAGCATGGCTTTAAAGACAAGTTCTATTCCATGGAGACTGGGTGGGGTTCTTTATTAGTGGAGACTGGAGGCACATGGCCCGCCAAACAGAGCAGGATACAAAAGAATCGTCCACTGCTACTGGGGCCTAGTTGGGCAGAGGCAAAAGCAAGCAACCCCCCTCTAGTTCTTCAAAGCCCACAAAGTAGAGGGGCAGGAGAAGCTGCAGTCTAATGGCTCTAAATAACCAGCATTTAGTGTTAAATTAGGACCAAGGATTTATTCCACAATATAAACTGCAACATTTGATACAAGCTACCAAAAAAATAAGGAGAGGAACGAAGGGGCAGGGAGAAAGCCAAAATACAGCTGTGGCAATGACTTACAGAGCAGTCTCTTTTCTACATCACTAGTTCATCAGTGACACTAGAAACTAGACATTCGTGTTCTGTACATCAACCAAATGCTAAAGCACCAACACACTGTTTGGAAGTTTGTTTTGTTTTGTTTTAATTCCAGCCACTGAAACCAACATAGAAGTTATTGCTTAGATAAATAAACCTAGTCTACCAGGAAAAGAAAAGTGGATAAAGAAACAAACAAAAAACCCCAAAAGTGAAAAACTTAAGTTCCCCAAAATGGCAACAGAGTAAACAAGAGAGAAATTCCTCAAATGAGGATTTACTGGAATTTCTGGTGCCCTTCTGGGCACTGAAACTGAGTTGGACTCTTAAGCCGGTAAATCCCAGACAGAGGTAAGATTTTAATGCTGTACATGAAAAGGTGCAAGCTCTAATGCCTTCCAAATTGGTGGAAACCCCTGCAAAAAAACAGTCAGCATTTCAAACCTCAACAACCACAAACAGCTCTTAAGGAAAAAAATACAAAAAGTGTCAAAAATTTTTTTAGTTGTTTTTTTCTTTTTTTCAAAGAGTTCTGGAAAAATGATCCCGTAAGGAATAGAAATAGCACCGTTTACAGGCTGGTTTGAATACCAGTCCTGTAGCTTTGCTGAGAAATTGAAGAAATCTTCTTGGTTGGAGTCCTGAATTACGTTAAGTGGTTGGGGGCGGGGGGGTGTTGTGTGTGTGTGTGTCTGTCTGTGTGTGTGTGTGTGTGTGTGTGCGTGTGTTTTATTTTCGGCTTGGTGCGTCCTTCACAGTACAGCGCACACAGATGTAGTCTTCTTTCTCTGCCATCTCTGGAGAAACACCAACACAGACCTGATGAAACCACTGATTGCAGCTGCCATCACACTGGACCCAGTCCACCTGGTTACAAAGAGCAGGGAGATGGGGTTTTCAGAGGAAAAAATGTGATTCAAAATTGGGCAGGCCAGCCTCAAGATATTCAGGCCGTTTGCCACTAACGGCCACCGTCCCACCACTGGGACCTCTGGCACAACAGCTACGCCACATGAGTGTAGCTGGCCCACCAGCCAAAGCAACCAAGTCAAAGCCATTCTTCAAGTCGTGACTGCTTTGGGGTTAAGACAGCGCCGCCCTGTGATAAGTAAGCAAAAGGGCATTACATCAGCATCCCTCCCACCTTCTTAGCGCCGGGACGGTGAAAGCTGGAATAGCAGGAAAAGGAAAAAGGGAAGAATAAGAGTTTCTTCAAGAAAAGGGAGAAGACCCAGGAACGATGGTAAGAGCAGAGATATCAGTGGGGGAGGGCTGAGCAATCCATTCAGATCAGCTCAAAGCAGATAAGCAGAAGAGAAAGACCCAGCGAGATGAGGTGTAGCTTACAGGGTTTCTGAGTTAAGGGAAAGCACGTCCTCTATGGCCCAAACCTCACTGACCTCATCTCCTTCTGGCTGCAGGCAGCTCACAGCTGGGCAGATGGCATCTTCATCCTCAGAGTCCTCCTGTTCAGAATAGGATGTGTCTGAGGGCAGGGAATGAGTTTCGGCAGAACGGACTAATTCATAGCTACGCTCCCTCTCTAACTTGAAATTGTTCATGTCCTTGGAGTGGCTCAGTTTGATTTTCTTCTTTTTGGGGGTCCGCATGTTTTTAACTCGATCCCACCGATCACTGGAGAGGCCTTCTCTTTCCAGGCGTCTCTTCAGTTTTCTCTCAAGACTGTTGATTCCATCTCGTTTCCCACGGCAGCAGTCATTCTGGGTGGAGGACGGACAAATTCAATTTCAGCCTACACTCTGCCCATTACTCAAACTAGTGAAATTAAGTGTCAGCTGTATGAGACACCAGATGATCTCCAATCAACATTAAAAAAAATACTGCATCCTGGGTCACCTGGCTGGCTCAGTCTGAAGAGCATGTGACTCTTGATCTCAGGGTTGTGAGTTCAAGGCCCACACTGGGTGTGGAGAGGACTTAAATAAATTAAAAATGCTAAAAAAAACAAACAAACAACAACAACAACAACAACAACAAACTGCAGGGCACCTGTGTGGCTCAGTCAGTTGAGCATCTGACCTCCGCTCAGATCGTGATCTTGCAGTTCGTGGGTTCAAGCCCGGCATCAGGCTCGCTGCTATCAGTGCAGAGCCCACTTCAGATCCTCTGTTCCCCTCTCTCTGCCCCTCCCCCACCTGTGCTCTCTCAAAAATAAACATTAAAAAAAAAATACCGCATCCTAACAAACTGCCACCACCTCCCCTCACGTCCTGTAGGACAACCTGTTTGAGTTAACTGACTTAACCGTTAGTGCTATCAAAAACAGTGGAAAAAGAAAATGTTAAAGACATGATTAGCTTTCAAATTAGCACCAGGAGATGGACAGATGCCTACATTTTTCTTTTCGCCAAATCTGTTAGTGACTGACTACTATGCAGTTTCTAAGAGTGTATGGTTGGTTATCCTTTGCCCTACAGACTTCTCAGGAACCATGGAATACGTTCCTTCTTTAAGGATATACATCCCCATCCCTTACGGAAATAAGGTGCATTAATTGAACACAATCAACAGTGGTACTACAACGCTACTATTTGGTAGCATCACGAAAACTAAAATTCTAAATGATATCGTCCTCGTGCTGTCTTTAGTGAGATTCTTCCGTATCCTCACTAGATTCTTAGGAGCTTTCAATGTCACAGGTCAGCTAGCTCACTAACAGAAACAGCAGCATCTTCACATGCTAAGAAACAAGACATACATGGTATCTACCCCTTCAAGTAAGTCAGCACTCAAAATGGGCCCCCTATAAGTCTGGTGACCGAGTCCTCACCCCATCTGTCCTGTTCGGGGTAGAGCAGTGAAAGCATCTGTTAAATGTTAACTCCGAGATATTCTTTGAATTCTGAAGGCTTTATACCAAAAGGCCTTCCCAGCTATAATTACATTTTCATCTCTACAGTATTTCTCTGACAGGAAAAAAAAATAATTCTGCTTCTAGCTATTATCACATGGAGATGAGGAGAAGCACCAGGCTAGAAAGGAAAAAAAAAATGTCATAGTCACTTACAAAACAGCACCAAACTCCAGGATGTGAGCCCCAAGTGATGCCTAACACCTATCTGCTCTTTGATGGCCTTAGGAATGGGGTTGTGAAGTAGCGTTTGCATCCTTTTCTGGATCAAAGACAGCATCTCACTCACCAAACTATTTAGATGGGATGACACTAAGAATCAGTCTCCCCACCCCAGACTGCCTTTCCCAGCTGCCCATCAGACAACCCACCTTCTCACCGCCGGGTCTAGCTGGTGAGCTCCGGTCAGTTTGCTGAGCAGGGGTCGGCTTTGCAAGTAAAGTCTGGTAAAGTTCCTGAATTTCAGGAAGGGATACCTGGAGCAGCTGAGCTTCCATCAACAGCTCATTCACTTCTGGGCTAACACCTGTGAAAGATCACACCAAAGCCTCATGACAATAAGACAGAGCGTTTCACACGTCACTCAGATCTGCAAGAAAAGCAGGACCACCCTTCATACCACTGCCACCCTCTCCTTGTAAAATTATGTTCAACTGAAGTGAGGTCTGCTCACTGTGACTCTATTTGAAATAGAGCCCAAACTCGGTGTTCTGTCTTCTGATTGCTAGGGAAGTACTAATTCTACACTGAATCCCCTCTTCCCTTACTTATTGCTAACACAGAAGAGGTAGTACCTCTGCCAGGATAGCTTTTGCCCTCAGGGCAGGGCATAGGCAATCTGAGCTGATCAAGTACCTCCAGTCCCATTACCAAACACCTGCTGTGCTGGCAGGACTAAGGAGCCGGACTCCAGCTGCAGCTTTGGGTGGAACTCATGGGGCAGTCTTGCATAGTAAGTACAGCTGACCCTTGAATAACGTGGGAGTGGAGGGTGCTGAACCCCTGAAAATCATGTGTTACTTTTGACTCCCCCAGAGTTTAACTACTAATAGCCTAATGCTGATTGGAAGCCTTACTGATAACATGGAACAGTTGATTAACACATCTGAGTATGTTTGTGTATTATACACTGTATTCTTATAATAAACTAAGCTAGAGGGAAAAGAATGTTAAGAAGACCGTAACGAGGAGGAAATATATTTACAGTACTGGACTGTATTTATTGAAAAAAGTCTGTATAAGCAGACCTGTGCAGTTCCAATCCATGCTATTCAAGAGTCAACTGTATAAGGAAAAAGGGAGGCAGGTTTCAAGTATGGATTATCTCTAAGTTCCCAAGGGAGCCCATGACTTAGCATCTGACTGAAGTGACTGGTATTTAAATGTCAGTTGGCATGGGATTAACCCTTTCATCCCTGAAAACATGTACGAAAGACTTTCTCTATTTACTTTGCATTTATAAACCTTCAAACATGATCCTTCTCTACCTTGCAAATACAGAGTAACTCATATCTGACATTTGAGGATAAAGCCTTTTTTTTTATATCTGAACATCTATAACAAAAACCTACTGCAAGATCACTTATTACTATCCAGTCCTAACAATAACAACAACAATAATAATAAATACAAACCATGGAGGGGGATACAACTTCGTCCAGTAGAGAAGGGAGAGTGTAAATATGAGGTTCTGTTGTCCCAGTCATCAGGCAAGGAAAAGGATGTTGTGCCAGTGGGTTGAGATCCCTAATGGAAGGAAAACATTTTATAGTAAGGCTTCTTCAGGATTAAAAATTCTCCCACCAGTCCAAGGAAAGTAGTTTGGGTTATCAATTAGGAAAACGGGAAAGAAAGTCTTCCCAACTGAAAAGTCTCCAAGTATCTTAAATTTAGCCACATCAGCTCATATCCACCAATCCTTCAGTCTTCCTGGTTTTACTTGGACTGATTTCAGAGAGGTCAAGAGCACCATTGGGAAATAAGTCATTTTCTTTGCATGAGAACAGATCATACCCCATGTAAGTCTCTTTTTTATTCCCTGGGTAAGTCTCCTAATGAAGACTGTAACACAAGGAACACAGACGTGTGCCCCTTTGAGTAAACCAACTGAGGAACTGCCAGATCTCATGCACATCCACCTCCATCCACTCTTCAGTGTTTATTAAAGAAGCTAGGAGAAACACTCCTTTGACCATGAACTAGTAAACAAGTAACAATTGTGTCCTCTCCCTTTATTAATAAAGGTAAATCTCTGGCGTATCTTGTGTAAAGAATCTCCACTGTAGGTTGGCCAAATAACCTCAACTCATCTATGCACAAAAATTTAATTCATCATTTGCTAAGTGCCAGGTACTGTATTTTAAAAGCCTGGAAATTACAAAAAAAAAAAAGGAAACCAATATGAGAAAATAATTTTTTGTCCTTATCTCTGATCTGCTTAACATGTAATTCTTATACTTCATGTCTGTGTTAGTAGCACAAGGGAGCTGTGAGTCCCTGCCTGAGAAAGCTGCACTATATCTGAAAGTCATCAGGTCAAATTTCTATGAAGGTTGAATACTGCCCTCCTGATTGTACTTTTCTGGTATCTTCACATTCTTTTCCTGTAGACACCTTCTACAGAAGAAGACAAAAGACTCTGCCCATCCCCATGGTGGCCAGAAGAATCTGGCTTTTGGCAGAAAGATCACAGATGGTATGAAACCCACTGCCTTTCCTCTGAAACGACATGGTACTCAGACACTTCAAAACCTGTTCCCTGTTCATGGGGCAGTAAGAGACAGAAGGCAGAAGGCACCTTCCCTTCTACCCAAAGGCTTCCATGAGAGGAAGCGGGGGGGGGAGACAGTCAAGCAAAATTTTAATTATAAAAATTCATACATATTAAATACGTACCTAGATTCATACACACGAATGGGAAAATTGTAGGTATATGTGACAAGGTGAAATCTGCTCTACAGAAACAGACTGCCTCACTGAGAGACAACTTCTGACTGCTAGGAGCAGAGGAAACTAAAACAACCCATATGTAGGTACACACACCCCTCCAAGAGGGGAGCTGAAAAGTGAGTGCTGGTTAAGGGATCACCAGGAAGAGCAGCAATACCAGAGCTGAAGGTTCAGGGAAGAGGTTCAGGGCCAAGCAGATTTCCAATAACCGGCAAAGAAAACTTCAGACTCACCTTGCTGGTCTCTGACACTTGTCCCACTGAAGCTTGCCATCTGCTATACAACAGTCCTGAGCCCACTCGATCTTGCACAAATTTGAGATTCCCTGATGAAAGCAGTTGCTGGGCTCTGTGTTGCCAGTTCACGGTTCTTTCGATCATATACCGAAGTGCATCTCCCTCGGGAAGGCGAACTC
Organism: Panthera uncia; assembly: GCF_023721935.1. Taxonomy (NCBI): domain Eukaryota; kingdom Metazoa; phylum Chordata; class Mammalia; order Carnivora; family Felidae; genus Panthera; species Panthera uncia. The sequence goes on from NC_064813.1 coordinate 40,160,013, forward strand.
GGATACGCTGCAGGGAGGCCAGCAGGGGCAGAATTTTCTCTAATGGAGGTTTCTCTGACCTCCGACAATGGGGACAAAGCCAGATTCGGGGGCTTTGCGAAATACTGGGTACTGCCACACAGCTAGTGTGGAAAGCATCCCTGCAGAGTTCACATTGGATCATAGGGGCAGCTGGGGCCTTCTGACACAGGCAGACTTTCAGCTCCACATCTTGGACAGGTGACAGCAACTTCCCTTCATTGGCTAGTCTGAGAGACTGCAAGGCTTCCATTTCCCTTAGGCGAGCTTCCCCAAGTGTTGCCATCTAAAAAGGAGTTCACGGTCAAGGACAATGCCAGAGGGAATTCAGCCCACTCCTAAAACTCTAGGGTCCCAAAGTAGATGATCTGCATTTGAATCCTGGCTCTGTCACACTGACTGGTGTAAGCGACCCTGGGCAGTGTATTCCATTGGACTAAATTTTCACATGTCTAAAATGGAGTAAAGCCCACCTCACAGGGCTGCGCTGATGACTAAATGAGAGATGTGTGATAGAGTGCTCTCTGCCAGGCACACAATCAACAGTGTGAGCAATTACACCACACACACTACTTCCTGAAAGTCCAACTTCCCTGAGCATTTACTTCCTAGAAAACTTTCTCCTGAAAGACACGGGCTTTCTTTCACATTCTACACGTCCTGATTGCTGAGGTTCCCCATGTTCGCATAGCTCCAATAGCTTCTGTGTTCTTTTAGAGAGGTACTTTAGATGGAAAAGTTGCTAGAGTAGCGACTACACAGTGGTAACTGAGGTCTCTATTTCTTGGGGGGAGGGGGCAGAGAGAGAAGAGAGAATCCCAAGCAGGCTCCACGCTGTCAGCGCAGAAGAGCCCGATGCAGGGCTCAAACTCACAAATTGAGAGTTCAACCAGAGCCGAAACCAAGAGCTGGAATGCTCAACTGACTGGGCCACTCAGGCGCCCAAGACACTGCCTGCTTTGAACTTTGCATACTGTACCTTTCAGAGTCTAGTGTATGCCCATTTAGAGGATCTCTGGCTTAAAAACTCATCCATTACCTACTTGATTTCATAGCAGAACACTGAAAGAGATGCCATTTGCTCTCCATTTCTTTTCTTGTTTAATGTTTATTTATTTAATTATTTTGAGAGAGAGAGAGAGAGAGAGAGAGAGCTAGCAAGCACGTGCACCAGAGAGGGGCAGAGAAAGGAGGAGAGAGAGAATCCCAAGCAGGCCCCACGCTGTCAGTGCAGAGCCCGTTGTGAGGCTTCATCTCACAACTGTGAGATCATGACCTGAGCAGAAATCAAGAGTCAGACACTTAACCAACTGAGCCACCCAAGTGCCCCTGTTTGCTCTCCATTTCTAAGTTAGAAGTCACATAACCCACATATACTACCTGTACATTGTTTTCGTCTACAGAAATTAGAGAATTTTGAAAAAATATACCAAAGGTTTGTTACCTAATTTATTTCCACATCTTTTTGTTTCTTCCTTAAACATTCATTCATACATTTTCTTCTCCGTTCCAAAAAGGGATAATGGAGAGTTCATTCTGGCCTTATGACTTAGGGCACCTCATCTGGCGAATCATGATGGGTCTGAAGTGGGTGGGTGTGATAACTGGGAATGGTTTTAACTGTGACAGGTTAACATTGCAAGGAGCTGGGAATAGGACTGGGGAACGGAGTGGCTCCTGCAGCCTATAAGTTCTGTTTCTAGAGGGGAAAGTGCAGTTTTAAAAATCTACAGTTTCCCCCTATTTACCTGTATTTGTCTATCAGTGGAGTGCTAGAGGACTGTGGTCCAGCCTTTTATTGGGGAAACCCAGACTATTAAGTTCAAGGTGGTAAGGCTAACTCTTGTAGCTAATGATTTTTAGTTTATCACATTTAGACAGCTTTTACTTCATGGTTCATAAGGAATAAATCTGTAATACCTCAACTTGTTTATGTTTTGGACTTCTTATATAGTAGGTGCTTAGTGTCTTCATGTAAAGATTCCACTTATGGACATATCATAAATATTGTTCAGAAATATGTACAGTATCACTTCAGCTTTCTACTGTGAAGTTGATTCTGTTTATGTGTATTCTCAAGTCATGTAAACAGGTTAAATGAACTCAGCACTTTCCTGTCACACGGCTCTCATTTTAATAGAGAGGAAAGACTTTACGATTCAAGTACACCTGACACTCTGCAGAAAAGCAAGCTGCTATCGTCCATGCCCTAATGAGCTTATTTTACAGCATGCACACATGTGTGCACGTGTGTGTGTAAGAAAAGTGGTTTCTATTTAATTATTTCATGAGGGACCCGGTTTCGTTATCTACAGTGGCTGTGTCTAGCACAGGTATAAGGCCTTAATGTTAAAGACAGTAAAAGACCTGGGGTGCAGAGCCTGCTTGGGATTCTCTTTCTCTCCCTCTCTCTGCCCCTCCCCTGCTCGCATGCTCTCTCTCTCAAAATAAATAAATAACTTGAAAAAAAAAAAAAAGCCAACAGTCAGTATCTTTACAAAAATAAACCACAGAAATAATAGCACCTTAAAAAAAAAAAAACAGAATGATGCTCAAGCAGCAGAACCTGATTAGAACCTGACTCAGTATAGGAATATGCCCTAACTAAGGAAGTCTGTGTCAAAACACACAAGTCAAGGCAATCCCATGTCCATCACCAGAGAAGTCAGGCAGCTACAAAGGAACAGACCAGGGAGAAAAGTGCCCTAGCCAGAGACAGAACCCTTCTATTCCAGTCGTAGCAGCTACAGTTCTGCTCTACCATGGGCATCACTTTGTGCTACTTAAAGCCTCCAGATGGGACTACATCCAACCAGGGAGTTTCTGTACAACAAAGAAAACCAGCAACAAAATAAAAAGGCAACCTACAGAATAGGAGAAAATATTGGCAAAGCACATATCTGATAAGGGGTTAATATCCAAAATCGATAAAGAACTCACACAACTTAATGGCAAAAAGCAAACATGGGCAGAGGATCTGAATATTTTTCCAAAGACATATAAAGATGACAATAGGTACATGAAAAGGTGGTCAACCATAAAACTGCAAATCAAAATCATAATGCAAGATCATCTCACACTTATCAGAATGGCTAGTATCAAAAATACCAAGAAATAATACATGTTGGTGAAGATGTAAAGAAAAGGGAACCTTTATGCACTGTTGATGGGAATGTAAATTAGTGCAGCCACTATGGAAAACGATATGGAGGTTCATCAAGAAATTAAAAATAGGACTACCATATGATCCAGCAATTCCACTTCTGAGTATTTATCTGAAGGAAAGAAAAACACTAACTCAAAAATATATCCGCACCCCCATGTTCACTGCAGCATCATTATTGTCTTGCAGCCAAGACATGGAAGCAACCTGAATGTCCATCAATGGATGAATGGATAAAGAAAATGTGGTATATGTATACACAATGGAATGTTATTCAGTCATTAAAAAACTAAAAAAAGGGAAATCTTGCCATCTGCAACATATAAATGCATTAGACTAAGTGAAAGAAGTCAGAGAAAGACAAATATTGTATGAATCCAAACAAATACCCAAACCCACAGATAACGGAGAATAAATTAGTGGCTGCCAGAGGCAGGAGGTGGGGAATGGGCAAACTGGGTAAATGCAGTCAAAAGTTACGGATTTCTAGTTATAAAATAAGTCCTAAGGATATAAGGTGCAACATGTTCACTATAATTAATACTGCACTGTACCGTATCCTTGGAAGTTGCTCAGAGAGTAGATCTTTACAGTTCTCATCCTAAGAAAAAACTAACTTTGTATGGTGACAGATGTTAACTAGACTTACTGTAGTGACCAATCAAATCATTATGATGCGCACCTGAAACTAATACATGTCATTTATAGCTCAACTAAAAAAAAAAAAAATTGTCAGCATCCAAATCACATCTCTATCTTTCGTCCCGATACTATCGCTCACTAAACATGAGCTTCTTAGAATGATACCATCTTTGAATCAACAGTGCTTACCAAATGCAGTTAGACTCAAAGGTATCCAATACACTTTTAAGTGTATTTTTTAAGTATGTGTGTTTATGTGTATGTATATATATTTATTTACTTACTTAGTAAGCTCTACGCCCAACACGGGGCTTGGACTCACAACCCCAAGATCAAGAATCACACATGCCACGGTCTGAGCTGGCCAGGCACCCCTGCAGTGTACATCTTGTTGTAAATTAGTAAGTTGGTACTGAGGTCTCACTTATCTGTTCACCCTGACATCCACAGTCAGCATCCCTGATCAACTCACAGGCACTGACAAGACTGAGTCTGCAAAACTCAGACTGGGAGGCCCCTCTATCTGCTGCACCTCTACACATCTTCTATTCAAAGCTTTTACATTTGATAATTTCAGAAAGCATTCTTGGTAAAACGGAGTGCTCTTAAGGTTATTCTTGTACATGTCTTACCAATATTCCTGTGCATGAGAAAAGGTTAGCAATCATCCTCTCTAAGCAACAGAGAAAGAAGAAAAAGGCCCGCTACGTACAGCCGAAGCAGTCTCTTTGCTTTCAGTTAAAGCTCTCTCCAGGTCGCTCAGACTCTCTAATTTGGTGCTTTTCTTCTTTCCACTTGGCAAGGGCTCCTTTAACTTTCTCTGCTTCCTCTTCAATCCCAAAAGGCCAATGTCACATCGAGGACACAGCACCTAATGTGGGACAAAGCACAACCACCAGTAAAATGGATTTCAGATAAAGCATTAGGAAATCCTCAAAGAAAAGCCTAAGCAGTAGAAATGATGTAAATTTCTTCGTATCTAACATTTTCTTTGTAACATGCTGCTCTGAAGCCAAAAAACTCTCCTCTTCGAAGAAAGGAAGAAAGGGAGGAATTTCACAAAAGACTGACTTTGATTCTAGGTTGGATTAAACAATAAGTTGAATGTGAAATATACCAATTCCAGTCATAATGCGCTACCAGCATCAGCTTAACAAAAAATACAAAAAGTACAACTATAGCACTTTATGAAAGGTGGATGAGATCATTTACAGGATTATTAAATGCAAATGGTGAAGCATGGCCAAGGTTAAAAATCCAATTTTAACACAGATTAAGGAACTTCAACGAGAAAAATGTTCTTCTTTAGCCATCAAATGCTATCCTAAATGTAATTCAGGTAACATTTAAAGGTTATTTCACTGGAAGTTTAGAAGAATCTCCATAGCTCTACTGAAAAAAAATAACTCATAGAATGACAGATCAATTAGTGATGCCACCTTTGTGAGGGAAGGGACTGCATGTTCTACAAGCTATGAGATCTAAGGTCTTGTAGAAGGGCTGGTTGAAAACTTACCTCTAAAAGAGAATATGGAGAATTCTCAGTCAAGAATGTATTAGCAGCACATTCTTTCCAAGCCTGAACCTCAGCTACTAGTAATTCCAGTCTTGGTAAAGAATTCAGATGTACCGGGATAGATCGGCCTCGTGTAACAAGTTCTATGAGTGTGTCTAACACTGGCACACGTCCTCCAACCTAGTGTATCAAGAAAAATTGTAGCATCTTAGAAAAAAAAACACATCTCTGTGAAGTGGGAAAAGCACGATTCAGAGGAGGCCTACATTTCAACATGTTAAATTCATAGATGTTGATGAACAAAACCTCCAGCTGACCAACAGTGATGGGGTTAGGGATGACCTGTGCTCCTTCACTTAATAGTTAAAGACCTAGTTTGTGCTAGGTCCCAAGGATACAACTATGAACATGACATACACTATGATGATCCCTTTGTTCTGACTTCTTATGCCCTTCTAAATTCACTTGTCATCTTGGTCCCTACAGATAGCCTGAAAAAAATTCAACAGAAATGTAGACTTGCAATAACTAACAGGTTTTCACTAACAGTACTAACAGTACTTAATTCCAATCCATCCAATGATAAATTAACTCAGTATAAATCATTCAGAAAACTGGGGTGCCCAGGTGGCTCAGTCAGTTAAGCAGTCTGAGTCTTGATTCTGCTTAGATCATGGGCTCACAATTCGTGAGTTCGAGCCCCACATCAGTCTCTGCGCTGACAGCACAGAGCCCGCTTGGTATTCTCTCTCTCCCTCTCCCTCTGCCCCTCCCTGCTCATGTACACATACATGCATGTGCACTCTCTCTGAAAAATAAATAAACTTTAAAATTACTCAGAAAACTAAAATGAGGTGAAAAGTCCCACTGCTTCTCAAACTTTACTATGTGTTAAGAATCATCTGGAAAGCTTATTTAAACAGTTTCCTGGGCCTCATTTCCAGATATTCTGATTGAGGTCACCAGGGAAGAGTCCATGAATTTGCATTTCTTAACAAGCTTGCAGGTGATGCTGATGCTGTCAGTACTGGGACTCTGAGAATGAGATACCCAAAGTGGAAGAATAAAAGCATTAAGTTGCGGGGCAGGGGACATTGATGTTGCTCTAATACAATGGTAAATCTTAGCATCACTAAGTAAGTCATCCTATGTGTCTCCTAATGTGATACAATACAAAGTATACAAATATCACCTGATATTCCAATATTATTCTAAGTAAAAAATATTTAACTTGAATCCATTAAGGCTAAGAGATTAACTTCCAATTTACAGGAAATACGGAAGACAGAATACACCACAAAGAAATAACCAGACAAATCTAGAAGATAGAACTTACCATAAGATAACTGTTCTAGACACTGACATGAAAAAAAGTAGGGTAGGGAGGAAAACACTGCAAGATTCAATTAGGTGCAACATGTGGTCATGGACTAGATAAACAACCAGAAAGGACATTCTTGGGAAACATGGGGAAAACTAAATATAGACAGGAAGCTTGATGTTTCACCGCCTTTTTTTTAACGTTTATTTATTTTTAAGAGAGACAGAGTGTGAGCCGAGAAAGGGCAGAGAGAGAGAGACACTGAATCTGAAGCAGGATCCAGGCCCTGAGCTGTCAGCACAGAGCCCAACATGGGGTTCGAACCCACGAACCACGAGCCATGGTTAACCATGGCTCAGCCATGACCTGAGCCGAAGTCTGGTGCTTAACCAACTGAGCCACCCAGGCGCCCTGATGTTTCACTGCTTTTGGTATTTATTCTTACAGGACTGGAACCGTACGGACAAAATTGTTCTGGTGGACACTTAAAAAAGGTGACTCACAAATTATATGCTATCTTATAGTATTCAATTTAGAAATAAATGGAATACTTCCTGTGTATAAAGCAGAATACTGGATAACATTGTAAAATACATAATCCACTAAATATGAAAAGGCTCCTTGTTGTTAGTCACACCTCTCCATTATGTCCTTAAGTATATGATGCAAGTAAAGATCAGGCTATTATTTCAGGAATGGAGCAAAACTTACTTTTTGCCCTTGTGGGCACTACTGAAAACACAGTAGTAAGTAACATATACATTACAAAATATGAACAGAGTATAAGACTATCCAGAAATATGTCCTCTTTCTGATTTCACATGTTTATCTCTTCTTAATTCAATGACCTCACCTTACCTTTCTGGCTGCCATCAATCATAAGTGAAAAGGGGGACCAAAACTAAAACTAATCACTATAGTTCCAACCATCATTAACAAGAACCTGCATCTAAAACTCCCACTAAGGCCTGTTTCGGATTCTGTGTCTCCTTCTCTCTGACCCTTCCCCGTTCATGCTCTCTCTGTCTCAAAAATAAATAAACGTTAAAAAAAAAAAAAATTAAAAAAAAAAAAGGGGGGGGTGCGCCTGGGTGGCTCAGTTGGTTAAGCGGCCAACTTCGGCTCAAGTCATGATCTCGCGGTCCGTGAGTTCGAGCCCCGCGTCGGGCTCTGTGCTGACAGCTCAGAGCCTAGAGCCTGTTTCGGATTCTGTGTCTCCCTCTCTCTGACCCTTCCCCGTTCATGCTCTGTCTCTCTCTGTCTCAAAAATAAACATTAAAAAAAAAATTAAAAAAAAAAAAAAAACTCCCATTAAGGAAGTTTATGTACACAGTAAATACTTCATTTCTTCTTTGGCTAATTGGGGTCACATCTTAATTATGTAATAATATTTACCAAACAATATATCTTCTCTTCCCTTTTAACTAAAATAAATACCCAGATATTTTGTTATAAACATCTGGCTAAAACTGTGTGGTTTGGCATTTCTTATTAGAAACTGATCAATTAGCACTACTTAAAATTAAATATTCAGAAAACCAGATAGTATTTTATTCTTAGAATCCAATGGCTTCAACAAAACAGAACTTGAGACTCAAGAATGAGATAGACTAAATTTTTAAAAACCTAGCCCATTAAATAATTCAAAGGTCTTTTTTCTCAATAGGTCCATTATTAGACTTACTACTGATTTACAATGATTACAGAGATAAAGGAAGACACTCCCCACAAACTACTTTTCGAATGAAGTTATCCAGCTGAAACTGGGTAAATCACAGAATGCATTTTGTCTGTACTTTGATAATGCTACAAGTGAATTCAACTCTTTTTTTAATATATAGGCAACTCCTTAAATATAACATCTAACATTGGACCACATATATTTGGTGCTAATTACTATGGAGAATTACTTTGGAACTTGTTAAGTTTCATTTCTTTTGTAGGGATCAGGAGGCACTTTTGTTTAAATCACTACTTGGTGAAAACTTCTGCGCCTTGGGGCCTAGTTTGGCTATGTAATCAAACAACCAGATTAACAAACCAACAAGAGACACTTGTACTCATCAAAGATTGAAAACTACCTTTCTCACCCTTTCACAAAGATGGCACCAAAGGCAAAAAAAAAAAAAAAAAAAAAAGGAAGCCCCTGCCCCTCCCAAAGCCAAAGCAAAGGCTTTGAAGGTCAAGAAAGCGGTGCTGAATGGCATCCACAGTCACACACACACAAAAAAAGATCCACAAATCGCCTACATTCCAATGGCCCAAGACACTGGGTCTCCAAAGGCAGCCCAAATATCCTCAAAAGAGCACCCCCAAGAGAATCAAGTTAACCACTATGCCATCATCAAGTTCTCCCTGACTACCAAGTTAGCCATGAAGAAAATAGAAGACAACAACACACTTGTGTTCACTGTGGATGTCAAGGCCAACAAGCGCCAGATCAAACAGGCTATGAAGAAGCTCTAGGACACTGACGTGGACAAGGTCAACACACACTGATCAGGCCCAATGGAGAGAAGGCATATGTTTGACTGGCTCCCGACTATGATGCTTTGGATGTTGCCAACAAAACTGGAATCATCTAAACTGAGTCCCACTGCCTAAATCTAAATTTTTTCAGAAAGAAAAGAAAATTAAAAGAAAACAAAAGAAGAGAAAAGAGAAGAAAAGAAAAGAAAAAGAAAAGAAAAGAGAAAATGAAGGAAGGAAGGAAGGAAGGAAGGAAGGAAGGAAGGAAGGAACTACTTTTCTTCCCACAAGTTCAATTTTAGTTTTTCTTCAATCCTCTACCAAGTACTCAAGTTTGTTAAGAGAGGCTCCCAAGTTCCCAGAAAAAAGTTGGTTGAATTATCTAAACTTTAAATATTTGAGCCAAATGGTCAGGGTAATAGGTGGTAGGTAAGTACACCTACATAAGTTCCAATACAATCATGGCGCCTGGGTGGCTTAGTCAGTTAAGTGTCCAACTTCAGCTCAGGTCATGATCTCACAGTTTGTGAGATCGAGCCCTGCACTGGGCTCTGCAATGGTGGTGCAGAACCTGTTTGGAATTCTCTCGCTCTCTTTCCCAAAATAAATAAATAAGCTTAAAAAGTCTGACTATAATTATTAATTTGGCCAACCAAAAACACTGAATCTGTGTGGTGAGATCCAACATAGTACCCTTTACAATTTTTCAATTACTGTTCTTCTTAGATGCACTTACACACCCAAGACAGTTTTTTCTTAAACCAACCTGCAGGGCCTCTACATCCTGAAGCCAGTCCCTGGCTCTCTGCACTGAGTCTTTCAGAGCCGCACCATTTGGCAGATAAGCGGGGATCTCCTCAATCTCCTTAACTGCCGTAGCAAGGCTAGTCAATGAATGCCGAGGTCTACAAAAATGAAATATAAGAACTACTTAACATGTTATATGGTGGTTCATTTTTCTTAAGGTTTCCTAAAGAAACTAGAAAAACCATTTCAAAGGAAATTCAGTATAGCAAATACATTTTTTCAAATGTCAATAGCTACTAGATATCACAACTTAACAAAAGTTTCAAATGTCTGCATAAAACTTAAGAGCATCCTAAGATAAAGGAAATGACTCGGTAAAGCATTTAAGTTCTACTTATTCTTGATTTTATGCTGGTATAACCACGGACTTTTCATTTGCAGATGGTAACTTAGTGATAATTTACTATGTTTTACTACGTATACTGTCAAGACTCATGTAATTTTGTTAGGAAAATTTTAATTCTCTAGGGTATCAACACACCAAAAGCACAGCATCAAAAAATGTTGTGCTCTCTGCTCAACGACCACTATTTTAGGGTTACAAAAGAATGTCTACAACCATGAATTTTTTAACACTGTCAATTGGACCAACGAAGATGTATCAGAAAGCAAAATTAGGGAGGGGCTGATCTTTCTCCACTCAGATGATTTGCCTGAGTCCAATCAAATCTCTCAGACACAGATAAGGTGTCCTGAATTACTAAGCCACAGCACAAATGTACATTCCCACTCCTGTTGGCAATTACTGGCACTATCTTCATTTTACAGAACAGTGCATATTAACTCTCAGACATTTCAAGAAACTCCTTGCATTCTTATTAACTGCGGATTTAAATAGTTTTCCACGTAATTGTAAAACTTTTATTCTCTCAAAGATGGTTTCATCGGCTTCCAAAAAAAATTTCATTAAAACAACTCTATAAAAGGCAAGTCCATATGAATCATTCACTTCACAATCAGTAAAGAAGAAACTAGGATTCTTTTACCCGAGTTCCAAAGCAGCCCCAAATACCTCCACTATTTTCTTTTCTACGTGTATTCTACACGCACAACCGTAGCTTCTGAACACCTGTCACATGCCAACGACTGTGCTCTATTGCTCTAACATGGATATTATTACCCAACCCTCCCCAAGAGAGAGGTGAGTTTGCTTTTTCACCTGGCCTTGAGAAGACTCTTGGCTTTGTCATCCCAGTGCTCTGACACCGTAAGCAGCTCCTGAAGCCGGGCCATTGCTTTCTCCACTGCTGAATATGGGGCTAGACCCACCCCTAGGTCTATGAGACGTCTCATATCATCTAGTGTAAGGGAGCTGGGGTCTAGGCAAGCTTGTTGCACCTCTTCTAGCCAGCGGGCCTGCTCCAGACGGACACGCATCTCAGCAAGCTGTGGAAGTTCAACATCAAATTCAAAGCTGACATCTAGCAAGTCTTGCAGCTCAGCAGCACTGGGCATCTCCTCAGAAAGCAATTTCTGGCTATGCTGTTGGAAATCTTCTACACGATTCAAGAGATCCTAAAAAAACACAGGTTGTTGTATAAAAATAGTAATTTCAGTAACTGGCTTCTTTCATACTTAGAATCCTCAATACATATTCAATGTGATGCTCCTTCCATCTCATGCGATTTTATCAATAACATGGATAAATGACATAACACATAAGCCAACTGACAGCTAAAACTAGTGACTATCACAGACCTTTTACCAACTGTGAGGAGTAGCAGGTGGTCACTTTCAAGGTAAAAATTTCCAACTTTATTTCTCCTGTGTAGACCTGTTATAATCTCTTTATACACACACACACACACACACACACACACACACACACACACAACACTCAAGTAGGTTATTACAAACATCTGCAAAGAAATGTACAAACTAACCACCCAAGATGACTTAAGCATGTCATCTGAATTTATTTACAAAATAGAGCGAAACCTTGGATTGCGAATAACTTGCTCTGCGAGTGTTCCGCAAGACGAGCAAACGTTTCTAATAAATTTTAACTTCATAAACGAGCAAGGTCTTATAACACAGGTAATACATGACGCCAAATGTCACGTGATCACAACTGAGCCAACGGTTCTTGAAAATCGCTTTGATATGTAAGCGTGTTAGATCACAAGCATGTTTCTGGAACGAATTATGCTCGCAAACCAAGGTTTCACCGAATAGGACTACCAAAGTACTTTCCCACAGCTCCCTCTATAGTTACCTTTAGCAAAGGCGTTTGACTGAGGACACATGGAAGAGCATACAGTTGTGTCACAAACTGTCTGAGTTCATTCACTGTCAATTGATTTTGGGATTTTCCTCCACCAGATCGGTATCTGTAAAGGCAAAGGCCCGAGGAAGCCATGAGGACAAAATATATTCACCATTCCCCTATTCAGTGTCACAGGAATACAGGACAGAAGGAAAAACCAATTCACAACAGGTTGCCAAGTAGAGCCACTTAAGAGTGCAACCTCAAACAGAAGTACATACCTAGTTTGCCTTTTGCCATTAAGCAGCTGCTGAGCAACAGAAGCACACTTCTCCGCGTCCTGTGTGACTAAGCGAAGGTGGCGCAAAAGATCATTGTCTGGGAATTTCTTCATTTCCGATTCCTCAATTAAAGCCTTAAAGCTCACAAGGCCTAATAATAAACAAAAGGTCATTTTTCCGTAATCAGTAAGTTTATACGAGTGGTATGAAACACAGAGGAAGGGTTTGCTTTTATCAGTTATCTAAAATACTTGTGGTGTTTTAAGACATTAACAGATTTGTCCATCTCATTTTTATTTTTTGGCTGAAGGTAGAGTGTTTTTATTTATTTTTTAAGTCTCCTTTATTTTTAAGTAGTCTCTATGCCCAATGTGAGGCTCAAGCTCATGACCTAGAGATCAAGAGTCACATGCCCTTCCAAAAGAGCCAGCCAAGTGCCCCCTTTAACACTGGTGCCAGCCAGTGTTAGAACACTTTAGAGTGTTTTCACAAGTGCCTAGAGCTGCTCTTCAATATGGAAATGTCTAGACCTGAAATGTTTAAGATATGGAAAACAACAGATTTGTCAAAACAGAGCAAAAGCAGATTCTTATTGTTACACAGACCACTCCTGTCTCCTGCACTTGGCAAGTATGCAGTGTGCTCAGAGAGAGTGATACTGAGACCTTCCCCTAAGTAAAAGAAGGGCAGATTTACCTGTTGGGACTACAGAAAGGAAAGAAAGTGAAAACACTCTGAAAGAGATGGCGGGGAGGGGGTGTGCCTGGGTGGCTCAGTCGGTTAAGCGTCCGACTCTTGGTTTCCACTCAGGTCATGATCTCACAGTTTCGTGAGTTGGAGCCCCGCATCGGGTTCTCTGCTGGCAGCACAGAGCCTGCTTGGGATCTTCTGTCTCCCTCTCTCTGTGCCCCTCCCCTGATCATGCTGTCTCTGTCTCTCTCAAAATAAACGAACTTAAAAAAAAAGAAGAGAAAAGAAAAGAAAAGAAAGAGATGGGAAAGGAAGTAGTGACTTTCAAGGTAGTAACAAGAGACAGAAACTTTGACTTTGATTAGCACTAAAATGTGACAAACCAGGGGGGTGCCTAGATGGCTCAGTTGGTTCAGCATCTGACTCTTAATCTCAGGGCTCTGAGTTCAAAAGCCCTACGATGGGCTCCACCCTGGGTGCAGAGCCTACTTAAAAGAGAAGACAGGTGGGGGCAATGATAAACCAGAGACCCATAACTTAATAACATGCTACCTCTGTCTTGAGATCTAGTTTTAATTTTTTTTAATGTTTATTTATTTATTTTGAGAGAGCGGGCGCACACATGAGTGACCAGAGGAGGGGCAAAGAGAATCATAAGCAGACCCTCTGCTGTCAGCACACGGCCCAACATGAGTCCTGTTTGTGAGTCACAAACCATGAGATCATGACCTGAGCTGAAATCAACACTTGGACACTTAACTAAGCTACCCAGGTGTCCTGAGATCTAGTTTTTTAAAAAAAATGTTTTTCTAAGGTTCCATATAAAATGTGAAACATTTTTGTACTGAGACAAGAAGTGTAAAAGTTATTCTGTTTCCGAATACTATGACCTTTGTTAAATATACGATCTTGTACAATTCATAGATCAAGATTTTCCTGTGATGGAAAGGGCATCTGCCTCATCCACTAGTGGCTTTATAACTTTCTCTGCTAAGACTCCGTAAACCAGCATCAGGTCGTTTAAAGTAACCTGTTCATTGGTAACTATGTTGGCTACATTACAATCAGTCCCAATCTGCCAATCACCAAGAACATCACATACTTTTCTTTTTGTTAATCTTTGCCTCCAAAGCTTCATTCACATTCAGGGCCCATTCGTTGTAAGATTCTGCTCGAAGCTTCAATGCATTCATCATGGGGTAGAGATCATCCAGAGTGTATCTGTACCTAGAAACAGAGGAGCAGACATAGTTTTGAGATGTCTGGGCTTGGAGAAAATCACATATTTTACACGCAGTACTTCAGCCCTGGAACAGGAACGCCACAGAGCTTTTATTAAGGATTTAGGGTTTTCCAAAGAAAAGATCATTTTTCCTACTCACCTCAGTTTATATTTATAAGGGGGACAGGAACACAATTCTTTCACATGATGCAGGCAAACAAGCAGGCCAGGTTTACAAGAACAGGAGATGGCAGACATGAAGCATGTCGTTTTGCATTTTATACACTGACGCTCATCATCTGGCAACAGCTCAAAATCCATTCTTTCTGAATCAATTACTCCCTAAAATAAAGTGTACTTTAGAGACCTCCAAAGGATAATATAATCCACCGGCCCCCAAGAAAACTACATAACAGCTGAGTTTAAAAAAAAAAAAAAAAAAAAAAAGTGGGTGGGAGGGCCTTACGAAAATAGGAGTGCATGATTAAAAATGTCTGGAATACAAAATAACAACCACCTAGCTACTATGGGCAAGGTAAACTACCTCATTTGTTTAGAGAGAACCTCTTTTTGGACAAGGTAGGCCCTTATGTTTGGTCATTGTGATCAGAGTGTGTATGAAAACAGTTATCAATAGGATCGTTCACTACTGACATTAGCTGTTTATTCTACTACAAATTGGCTCTGTCCATAATCTGGATATAGACAATAAAAGCAAAAGAAATGTATATACTTTCTACTTCAGAGGAAATATTATACAGGAATTCAGAGTAATAAAAAGAACAAGAGTAAATAAAAAGGAAGGAAGAGGAAAAGACTGTCATGAAGGGATTATTGATGGGAAGATGCTTAGTGGTAGATCAGTTCTCACATGAAAAAGTTATCTAAAGGGATTATTATTTATCCAAAATGTTAGAAAAACATACAATAAAGACTACAGTCATAATGAAGTATTTCCTAATTGAAACAGTATCAAGAAAAATAAGATACTGAACCAGTAAATTTCAACTGCAGTTTGTACCACCTGACACCTGGAGAGCCCTCTAGGATATACTTTTGTCACTCAAAGATCAAGCGTTTACCACCTTTTCTCCTTATCTAAAAGGGAATCCAAATCCAACCATGAAAGTGCCAGAAGCTGATTAAGTCAATTTATGAGACACCAAGCTCCTTTGTTTTACTGTTACTCTGTATTTTAACCTTTTGACCATTTTACTTCCTGATTACAAGGACCAACAACGACAGAGGAGAGTAAGGAAACCACTAATGAATGAATTTTGGTTTTAAACTGGAACTGATCATTAAAAAGGACTTGGAAATAAAAATGGTTGCACTTTTATTTAAAATGAGATTAAGGACCAACTTTACAGATTTTCCTTGAGAATGACCCATATACAGTTTGCCCAATTTTAGTTTGTAAATTTCCACATCTAGAAAAAAATTTTAAGCTCTTCAAGTTTCAAAAATGAGTTACCATTATTGCTATAAGACCTTGGTAAAGGCACTTAAACCCTCTGGGCATTGTTTTCCCTAACTGTAAAATATCAGGGGAAGGTGAGTAAGCTGTTGTTGATCTGTACAGGCTTCAGGGAGTCAAAATTCAAGGATTCTATCTAAAACAGCACATTAAAAAAAAAAAAAATGAATGTGACTATTTATTTGCAGATACCACTGTCCCCAACAGTCTAACAAAAGCTAATAAACAATTGAGTTTATTAGCAAGGTTGCAGTATACAAGTAGTCAATATACATAAGTCAATTACATTTATAAATATAAGCCATAAACCATTTGAAATAAAAATTGTTTTAAAGTATCATTTATAACAGTACCAAAAAACATAAAGTATATAATTATAAACCCAAGAAACTATGTATAAGATCTGTATGCTGCAATCTACAAAATACCGAATGAATGAAATCAAGATGACTTAAATAAATGGTGGATATACTATGTCCATGAACTGGAAGAGTCAACATTGTTAAAATATCAATTCTCCCAACTATATTCATGGACTTAATGGAGTTCCAATGAAAGCCTAACAGGTTTTTTGGTAGAAATCAAAAAGCTGATTCTCAAATTTATATGTAAAGCAAAGGAACTAAGATAGCCAAACCAATTTTTAAAATGAACAAAGTTGTACGACTCACACTACCTCATTTCAAGATTTATTACAAAGTTACAGTAATCAACAGCATAGGGTAACAGCAATAGATAAATGCATAAATTAAGAGAATACAACAGAATGTAGAAATAGACCCATATAGGTGAGTCAAATTTCAACACAAAGGTGCCTGGGCATTTCCACAGAAAAAGAACAGCCTTCTCAAGACCTGGTGCTAAAGCAATGAGACACCCATATGAGGAAAAGAGTCATCCCAACCCACACCACACCTTACACCATAAATAAAAATTACTTGAGATGAGTTAAAGATTCATATGTAAAACCTAACACTAAAAATTCTAGGTGACTGACTATACAGGAGAAAGTCTTTGTGACTTTGGGTTAGATACGATTTCTTAAGGACATAAAAGAGATGCAAAAAAGAAACAACTGCTTAACTGAACTTCATCAAAATAAACTTCTGCTTTTACAAAGACACTGCTTTGAGAATGAAAAGACAAGCCACTGACTAGAAGAAAATATGTGTAGAGCACCCATCTGACAAAGGATTGGCATCCAGAATACACAGAAGTCTCACAACAATCCAATAAAAAGGGGGCTGGGACAAAACACTTGGACAGACACTTATCAAAGAGATACATACACAAGTAGTAAATAAGCACACACATGATAAGATGTTCAATAAATCAGTAGCCATTAGAGAAGTAGAAATTAAAACCACAAAGAAATACTAATACACATCTATCAGAATGGTCTTAAAGGAAATTAGACTAAGAAAAGACTTCTTAAAATGGTACTAATACGTGTAAGAATTTTACTAAGTAATGCCCTGAGATATGCAATTAGAAGGATTCCAGAACCTTACCAATTTACGGACAGTTTCTCTTAAAGCTTTCTCATCCTCAATCATAATGGCCATGTCTTTCTGAACAGTTGAAGCCACGACGACATCTAGTACATCAGCCTTGGAAGCCATCTTGCAAATCATCTCATCATGGGAAAATACACAATAGCGGTGAAGCAAACGATAATGCTCCACACACTGTCGGCCTAATGGCAGCTGGGTCAAAAGACAGAGAATACATGACATTCATTCATCTTTCTCCTTCCTATTTCCAAAGACTTTTGACCATTATCAAATTACTAAATATGATATTCTGGGTCATAATACAAATATCAACCCTAAAACCAGACTCTAAGAAGCCTTGGGCCTTTTTTTTTTAATCTTTGCATCTCAAAAGATCTGGCATATTAGGCAGTTAAAAAAAACCAATGGACTTGGGTGACTGGCTGGCTCAGTCAGAAAAACATGCAACTCCTGATCTCAGTTGTCATGAGTTCAAGCCCCACGCTGGGTATAAATAAACTTAAAAAAAAAAAAGTATTAACAATGTATTATTGTCTATAACAATGTAAACTCTAACTGGACATATGAATTTACACATTTCCTGAAACAACTATGCTGAACTAGTGTGGGTTAACCTACTCCAGGGAATAATAATGCTCCAAAGTAGAACAGAAAATAATTTTAGATACAGGTGGTACTATTACACAAGAAAGCACTGAAACAAGGTTATAATTCATTAGATTTAACATCACACACTTAAACTAGATCTTTTTATGTAAATGAAAAGTAATATTACTAATACAAAAAGTCTACTTTACAAGGCACCTGGGTTTGGCTCAGGTCATGACCTTGTGGTTCATGGGATTAAGCCCCACGTAGGCTCTGTGCTAACAGCACAGAGCCTGAGCCTGCTTGGGATTCTCTCTCTCCCTCTCACCTGCTCGCACTCTCTCTCTCAAAATAAACAAACATTAAAAAAAAAAAATCTAGGGGCGCCTGGGTGGCTCAGTCAGTTAAGCATCCAACTTCGGCTCAGGTCATGATCTTGCAGTTCATGGGTTTGAGCCCTGTGTCAGGCTCTGGGCTGACAGATTCGGATTCTGCTTCGGATTCTGTGTCTCCCTCTCTATCTCTGCCCCTCCCCTGCTCATGCTCTGCCTCTGTCTCTCTCTCAAAAATAAATAAATATTAAAAAAAAAAAAAAATCTACAACCAAAACCAAATACATCACTGAAAATTGCTGTCCTGTAGATAATTTAAGCTACTGCTGTATAGTCTTAAGACTGAACTGTTTGTTATGAGTTTGCAATGAAATCCTGAATTTCACCGAAAATGTAAATCAACAGACTCATTTATTCATCAAGTCTCACTTTTACAGAAGAAAAACATTATCAGCTGAACCCAGTAGTGCGCTTAGTTAGTACAGCCCTGCTTTACAATGTGATGCCAAGTACTCTATCTCACTATGGATGGTAAACAATTTGTAAACCAGCCATTTGAGCAGCAACAGGTTTAAGCAACCATACACATGAAAGCTTTTAAAGTATTATATACCATTTCTGTAGGAAAACAATACATTTGAAAAGGCTCACTAAGTCATAATTACATACCCAATCAACAGTGCAGAAGTTAACAGCCTCAGCAAAATTAAAACCTTGATTAAAACCACTGTGGTAGGCTCTTGGAAACGTAATCACAAACTCCCCAGCACACTGATTAGTTCGGTAAACCTATAGAGACAGAAATTGGAGATTTTTAGTGACATCCGTGAAAGACAAACTGGGCACAGACTATCAGATAAGTCTCCAGAAAGGGAAGCTTTCTGCTAACTAAAAGTGAACCATAAAAAAAGAACTACAGTAGAAGAATCACAGAGATACTCGTTTCTGTCACAAGATGGAATAGTACCCCAGACTAGTAGGCTGATTATTAATATCTGAATAGAACACATGGCTTTTACTACAAAAATTTGGCTACATCCAGGATTAGGACACATCTTTCTAAATATAGCTACAGTTAAGAATATTCTAATTTTATTATACCAAAATAGGATCTCCTACCACCAGTCATCCCATACAGCGATCTTGATTTAGGCCTCAAACTTACCTCCCAACAATTCCCCTTTTCTCACCACCCACTCAACGAAGAACAAAACAAAACAAAACAAAACCCTGCATTGGGGAGCCTGGGTAGCTCAGTCGGTTAAGCATCTGACTTCTGCTCAGGTCACGATCTCACCAGTGTGTGGGTTCAAGCTCCGTGTCAGGCTCTGTGCTGACAATGGAGAGCATGCTTGGGATTCTCTCTCTCTCCCTCTCTGTCTACCCCTCCCTGACTCATATTTTCTCCCTCTCTCTCAAAATAAAAAACTTAAAAAAAAAAAAAAAAACACGTGTATTAAGGCAGCAGTCTCTTGGATATCAGCCTTAGCAACATTTTTCTGGATAGGTTCTCCTCAGGCAAGGGAAATAAGCAAAAATAAACTACTGGGACTACGACATATTAAAGAGCCTTTGCACAGCAAAGGAAACCATCAGTAAAAATGAAAAGGCAACCCACTGAATGGTAGAAGATATTTGCAAATTATCTATCCATTAAGGGATTAATATCCAACAACTCAACACCAAAAAATAATAATAATAATAATAATCCAATTGAAACGTAGACATGAGTAGACATTTTGCCAAAGAAGATATAGAGATGGCCAGCAGTAGGTGAAAAGATGCCCAATATCACTAATCATCAGGAAAATGCAAATCAAAACCACAATGAGAGATTTTACACCTCTTAGAATGGCTAGTGTCAAAAAGACAACGAAGGGGCACCTGGGTGGCTCAGATGGTTAAGCATTCAACTTCGGCTCAGGTCATGATCTCACGGTTTGTGGGTTTGAGCCCCACATCGGGCTCTGTGCTGACAGCTCAGAGCCTGAAGCAGAGGTGCCTGGGTGGCTCAGTCAGTTGAGTTTCCGATTTCAGCTCAAGTCTCTATTTCAAGGTTTATGAGTTCAAGCCCCGCAGTGGGCTCACTGTTATCAGTGCAGAGCCTGCTTCTGATATTCTGTCCCCCTCTTCTCTCTGCCCCTCCCCTGCCCACAGTGTCTCTCTCAAAAATAAACATTTTTAAAAAATTTGTTCTTGGGGTGCCTGGGTGGCTCAGTCGGTTAAGCATCTGACTTCGGCTCAGGTCATGATCTCGCGGTCTGTGAGTTCAAGCCCCGCATCAGGCTCTGTGCTGATAGCTCAGAGCCTGCAGCCTGTTTCAAATTCTGTGTCTCCCTCTCTCTCTGACCCTCCCCCGTTCATGCTGTCTCTCCCTGTCTCAAAAATAAATAAATGTTAAAAAAAAAATTAAAAAAAAAATTTTTTTTTTTAATTTGTTCTTAATTAAAAAAACCTATAGTGCTCTAGGCACACAGATCCTCAGGCTGAACTTACTCCCATAAAATAATAAAATTAAGTATCTTTTCAACATCTCTCTCTCCATCTTGTCCAAAATGTAGTTCCTGGACTAAGAGTATTAACACCAACTGGCAACTCGGAAATGCAAATTCTCGAGCACCACCCAGACTAACAGAACCAGAAGCTCTGGGGGTGAGGTTCAGCCATTCGGGGATCAGATATAGGCGGAAGTTTGAAGACCACTACCCACCACATGGGCACAATCCCTTCTACAGGGAATAGTTCCTCCCCTCTACCCCCAAATCCACCAAAAATATTCTTTATCAGAGCTCCAAGTCTTAGTTCAAATGATCATTACAAGTCCTTTCTAATTCTCCCTAGAGTTAGTGCATCAGCCTCATAGTTGACAGCACTGTTAAAGCACACCACCGTTCCATTATCTGTGTAAAGAGTATCTGTCTTTAACCCTTAAATTCTAAGTCTCAAATGCACAGGCTCACTCATCCATCTCTGTGGGTCCAGAATCAAGCCCCATGGGTTCCTCAACTAAATCACTGAGAATCATGGCCAGACGTCTCATTTAGGGCAAGTTACTTATAACAAGTCAGAAAGATCAGTCAATATGAGGGGGAAAAATCAATGTGAAAAATACCAACACAAGGAGATGGTGGTATTTTGGTAGTTATTGGTCATTACTTTCTAAGCTAGTCTCCATGAATAATTTATGATCCCTCAAAGAAAAATCCTTTCCATCTGTCCCCACTTACTAGCCCGTGGCCCCCAAAGCATGAAATTTAGGTCACAGCAACATCAGGAATGCACTTTAGCGCAGTAACCGTACCATCTACATTCGACTTAGCTAACTGAGATGGACCCCTCAACTTCACACGCTTCACTCTGGCCTCCCTAAATATCTTCAGAGCATTCTCCAACAGGAAACCATATACAAGTAAGTGTCACTTTGTACACCAACCTCAGAGGTGGTATCACCAACAACAGCACCTTTCAGTCTAGAGTAGGAACCCTGAAATCTAAGCTCAAGAGCTTGCAATAAATTTTCTCTTTAAGTAAGCTTAATTGGGGTGGAGATATAATACAACTAAGACCTACCAAGCATGGAGATCATTTCAGTTTATCATTCAAAATTAAGTTCAAATAGATTCCATAATTTTTTTTTTAAGGTAGGGACAGAGTATAAAGGATTCTGACACTAGAGCTTAGATCTAATTATTAGAACAGAACCTAGACATTTTCACAGTAATTTATACAAATAACATTAAGGTCTTTGTTTTGTTGCACTGAAAGACTGAAGCTATAAAGAAAAATTATGGTTTAGAAAGCTTGAATTAGACACTGGAAAAAAAAAAAAAAAAAGAAAGCATCACACTTAGTATTTGCAAAATATGGCTGCTTGGCAACCTAGTTATTAGCTGCAACAAATTCGTTTTTATGGTGTCCAAGGATCTAGTCTGACTGGCTTATTGCAGTATAGTATCCAATTACACCAAGCAGCTGTTTCTGCTACGCAGTTATGGTATGGAACACATAACCAAATCAATGCATAAAAAACTGAGTAAGGGAAGAGAAGTGGTAAATTAAGCCTGAGTGGCAGGAGGATTGACCCAGAACATACAGGCACTTCATGAGTCATCAGGGTATTGGGGTTCATGATGGTCACAAGCTGATGGAGAAGATCTGGCTGGGACACAAAGAGCTCTGGAGCTAGTTTCTTCATTACATTTTCTAGCTGCTCGGCAGCATACCCTGGGACTCCATACCAGGTTTTTGGCTCACCCCTGCAAACAGATTGTAAAAATAAATCAATCTCAAGAAATACATAAACATGAAATTTCATTAGAAAAAAATCAGTCTGCAACAACATAAACAAAAAATAGTTCACAAGTCGTATATTTCAGACCCTGCTCTGTTAAGATTATGCTACACAGGAGTGTTCTGAGTGTCATTAGAAATGTGATCTGAACATATATGATGCATTTCCCCCCTTCAAATGTATAGAATTTGAACATGAGACTTTATGTCCCAGGTCCCTCTCCTCCTTCCCATTTTTACCTGATCCTTTAGAAAGTGAAAATATCTAGAGTTTCTAAGAATATAAGATAACGTGTTAGCTACAGGGTATGTGGTTACCACAATTTCTTATAGCAATTGACAAGGGATGGCAATTCTCCATCATCCTTTTCCCTTGTCCGTTCTGACACGCAAGGTTAAATCAAACACTAATAAGGCAATTAGCATTTCTAAAGAGCTCTTATTCTTCAAAGCACTTTAAACTGTCAACCAATTAATCTGTAACATCCCTGTGAGGTATGGTAAATATAATCTTCATTTTACAGCTGGGAGCAATTGCCTAGGGAAGCAGAACTGATGCTCCACATATATTTGCCAACTCCCTCTTTCTTGTGGTACATTCTCAAATTCCTCGTGTGGGGACTTAAGTGAGTTACAGATCTTCAAATATTTCTGTACTTAGAAAAGCAAGGGAAATGGAGGGGGTAAAAAAACAGATGTGAAAGAAGCAATCGCTTTGCTTAGAGTTTAAAAAAAAGTCTGAATATGTGCACCCGGCCACCACGCACACACGCACTGACGAAGCCCATTCTACTATGTATAATGACGCCAGAACTCAGCAGCACGAAATAGAAGCTGGCAGTTCCAAGGACCTGGACTCTAGCACCTAGACTTCACTACTCGTCCAAAGGGTATCTGAGCTGCCACTGGCATGGAATGGGATTTTTCCATAGTAAGAGCAAGGCTCAGTGCTTTTTAATCTTTCCATGAGTAAAGATTTTTCACTAAAATCTGTCTACCCTCTCTGCAGAAACATGTTGTACCTGAAAAATAGTGTGTGTACAATTTCAGGGGATTTATGGACTTCCTAGGAATCCTTAAGAACCACTGCCTTAACTTGTTAAGATGCCTGTTCCAACAGTAGTGAAAACTTGGGGGGGAAAAAAATAGCTCGTTACTTTTCAGACACAGTTGAAGAGTTAAGACACATCTGAGACGAAAAGGAAAGTTTCCAGCCCAGCTCGCATACCATTTGTAGGTTATCTGGAACTTCTTACCAGTGCAGGTAGTTAATCGAATAGCTCCAGTGGTCTTCAATATGCCAACAGAATGAAGAAAAGCACATTCCTACATATAACCAAGGAAGTTTCATGCCACATATATCAGCGGTAATGTGAGCAAGGACAGACTGTTCCATCACTGGCATATTGTTCAAATTCCAGCCACTATCAAGATATTCCTAAAAAGAAAGAAGCAAACAAGGTATAAAGGTTTAGCTACATCATGCTAACGTTTTAGATTCTGCACGTTTCAGAAAGCTGACTGAAAACAGTCTTCAAAACAAAAAGGCTGGGATCAGAGGAAAGGAGGGGAGACCACTATGCTGACTTCTTAGATGCCCATATATTACTTCTGCTCAGTTCTGAACTTTATATAAACGGACTCATATAGTATACACTTCTGTATCTGCCCACTCCCTTTGTTCTGGCTACAGAGGAAATACATCGTATCAGTCTGTTTATATCAAGTTCAAAAACAGGCCATCTAACCTATGGTGCTCCAAGTCAGGATAGTGGTTGTCCTGAGACAGGGAAGGTAGGAAAAGAGGGAGGACAAAAGGGGAACTTCAGGGGTAAGGTCTGGTAATAACAGGTAATGTCCTTATTCTCGTTCTAGTGCTGGTTACATGGGTGTATTCAGCTTGTGAAAACTCATCAAGCTGTGCACACTGTTATGTACTCATCTAGGTTAGATTTCAAAAAGGTTTTTAAAAAAAAAAAAATCTTCCTAAAAGTTTGCTATTGTGGAAAATACTAGACTCATAAACACTGAAGTTAAAAGATAAATAGGTCTGGTCCCAATCCCTCAAATTTTCTTCAGAAGGAGAAACCAAAGTTATGGACTGAAGGCACAGGGGAGGTTAAGCATCTCCCCACATCATCACAACGCAGTAGAACAGCTGGGACTAGAATTGTTCTGTGGGCTCTTTCTACTTTTCTTGAAATCATTAAAAATCTAGTAATCAAAAATGTGCTGAAAGTAATCATAAGTATTACTTTAAGCCAACCAAAAAGAATTTTAATTAATAATTCAAGTTCCAACCATACATATATTTGCAGTAAGGCCATGAATGCTGTACTATGTCCTTTAGATAAGGATATGCTGAACTATCAGCTTTAAATGCAGGTTTCTGCTTGAAATACAAGTGCCTCACAGCTACAGCCTACCTCCTCTTCAGGTGAAAGTTTGATTTTCCCATCTCGGACAGGGAAGCCACTGCCAAATTCTTTTGAGGCAATATCGGCTCCATATTCTACTGTGACATCCTCTTCAATAGTGCTTACCAGTCGCCAAAATTCTTTCTCAACCAGTTCTGTGGGAACCATCTGGAAACAAAACAATGAGGAAGAGAAAAAAATGAATTTTTTCTCAGACACTCACAAACTACCCATGACCAATCTGAAGAGATTAGCTAAGTGACAGGAATCATAGGATAGCACCCTAAGGAAAATTATATCCATAACGTTCCACAATTGATCCCAGGCAGTTCACACATACACATTATTTTCTGAAAGCGACTGTCTAACTAAAGAGGAAGTACTGATTAAGAATTCAGGTTCCTCTATCACCAACCTGGCTACGACTCTAAAAGGGAGTCAAGGAAAGCAAAATTCTGACATTCAAAAACTGGAGATGCTTTTTTGTATGGGAAATAGAATACATAACTTGATGGACTATTACACAGTAATAACAGCTGTGTGTGAAGGACGCTTTATCCGTGACAGGTGTCCAAACACATTACCTGGGTGCACCTTACGCTCCTCTCACTAGGCCTGGCTGACAGTGCTGCAGGGAGCCATGATGAAAAAGAGTGCAGAACGTGAACAAAAGAGCAATTACTCTACAGCAGTACAAAGAGCCACCAGACGGAGTGTCTAGGATCTGTGGTTAATCCCACCTGAGTCTAGAGACAGGTAACTTAAATGCGATCCCTCAAGGTCCTCATCTTCTAAGTAAAATGAAAAACTAAGCACAGAGAGAAGAGGTCACATGCATACCACCAACTGGTGAAGCAAACATACCAGAAAATAATATACTACAGGAGGTGTCAAAAGAACTGAAAATTCAGAAGAGCATATTTTGAATTTATAAGCCCATCAAATAGGCAAACATTTTAAGTAACTTAACAGCTAGCGTTAGTGCTTTTAGGGAAAAACAAATTCACTCATATACTGCTGGGTTCCCTTAAATGATACAGCCATTAGAGTAGGGAGAAAATTCATCTGACCTCAGTAAGCATGCCAAGAAAACAATCCAGCTAAAGAAATCTACATGTGTGAAGTGTCTGCTACAGTACTTTGTTGGTAAGTGAGAAAAAATACAACCCAAGTGTCCAGAATTACGGTAGGAAACCATTTAATTCTGGTGTACTCACTTGATGGAACATTAAATGCTGAATGAAACATGCTTATGCTTCTAAGAGCATAAAAGAAAATTTAAAATGAACTCACCCTGAAGTTTATAATACTTATGATAACACAACAACATACACAAGCATGCTGACCTGCACACAGGAGTCATTCAGTACATTGTAAAGCTTTCCTCTTCTTTTTTTAATTTTTTTATTTATTTTTTTTTAATTTTTTTTTTTTTAACGTTTTATTTATTTTTGAAACAGGGAGAGACAGAGCATGAACAGGGGAGGGTCAGAGAGAGGGAGACACAGAATCCGAAACAGGCTCCAGGCTCTGAGCTGTCAGCACAGAGCCCAATGCGGGGCTCGAACTCACGGACCGCGAGATCATGACCTGAGCCGAAGTCGGCCGCTTAACCGACTGAGCCACCCAGGCGCCCCTCCTCTTCTTTTTTTTAATATGTCCTACTAAATATTGACAACTCTTTTTTTTTTTTTTTAAGTTTATGTATTTATTTTAGAAGAGAGAGAGACTGCATGGGACAGAGAGAGAGAGAGAGGGAGAGAGAGAGAAAATCCCAAGCAGGCTCTGCGCTGACAGCACAGAGCCCTATGCAGGGCTCAAACTGGGAGATCATGACCTGAGCCAAAACCAAGAGTATGATGCTTAACCGACTGAGCCACCCAGGCGCCCGTGTAAAGTTTTCTTTACAGTACATTTGTTCAACTAAAAGCACTGCTGTTGGTCTCCTTTACTAATATTCTGTTACTGATGCTGTATAATTTGTGTGGAAAAGCCCCTCTTTAGAGAAACCAAGTGAAAAATCAGGATGTATTTTAAAGTATTACAGAATTTTAATATTACTAAACAAATTAAAAGTTCACTGTGCATAATGACTATCAAAATAAGCACCAAGTCAAATTTGTCTTCAGATACATCTTTCTACAAAAGTTATTAAAATTCTGTATCAAAGCAGTATGTATGTACATACATGGACTGGCATGTTGAAATAATCAGATTTGAATGCATCTGCCATTTCCCCAAAAGTACGGAGGGTATAGTCCCTGGCTGCTTGTTCAAAGCCAAATGCCTCTTGTGGCTTACTACACTCCTGCCAAAATGAAAAAGAAGGGAAAAAATATTTTTATTTATACATTAGTTATATTTCATTTATATATATTTAAAAAACAGATTAGTTACGTAGTGTTTGTTTAAAATAGAAAAAAAAGCTGAATGGATACACTTCAAAATAACCGTTACCTACTGATTGTAAAATCATACTTCTATTTTTTTTTTACGTCATTCAGTCTTTAAGACGTTTTGCAAAGAGCATGCAATGCTTTCTTAAAGGAAAAAAACATTTTAGGTGTAGTTAAAAATTTTTTTTCTGCCTCTTAGCTCCTTGCATGGCTATAGAACTCACTGTCAAGACCTCCTTCCTATTCAGGTCCAGCCCTTTTTTTTTTTTTTTTTTTTTTTTTGAGCATCATTATTATCAACTGCTAAATCTAAAACCCAAAAGCAAAGAAAAACTTTTCTGAAGGAAATTCTCTAATGCCATCTCTGCCATTAATTCTTACCTGGGCCAAACACTTAGGACACCTCCAGTCTCCCTTGGGAACATCATGGAGAGGTGGGATCAAGCAAAAGGTGTGATAACTGTCATCACACCCATCACACAAAAGAAGCCGGTCTTCATCATTGCCACTGCCACATAAGAGGCAGACATACAAATCCACCTGTAGCAATAAAAATAGGTACAAAACAATGGGACATGAGCTACAATTTGATTTTGTGAAATTCTAAGAATAATCGGTCAGGCATAATCTAGTCTCTCCATCCTCCTTCAAATGCAAATGCTTCACCCTCTATAAGAGGTATTATATTTATTTA
The DNA here is from genome assembly GCF_023721935.1 of Panthera uncia. NCBI lineage: Eukaryota > Metazoa > Chordata > Mammalia > Carnivora > Felidae > Panthera > Panthera uncia. The sequence goes on from NC_064813.1 coordinate 40,188,056, forward strand.
TTTTGAGAGACTGTGTGCGTTGTGTGTGCATGCATACACAAGTGGGGAGGGGCAGAGAGAGAGAAAGAGAGAGAATCCCAAGCAGGCTCCATGCTGTCAACACAGAGCCCAACGCAGAGCTTGATCCCACAAACCGTGAGACCATGACCTGAACCAAAATCAAGAGTTGGATGCTTAACCGACTGAGCCACCCAGGCGCCCCATAAGAAGTATTTTAAATGAAAATGCTTCACCTTTTATAAGAGATATTTCACAATGCTTAATGCATTCCCAACTCTAAAGTATAATCTCTAAACTTTTCAGTTGTGTATTTTAGTTAAAGTTCATTATTAAGATATCTAGCTTTTAGTAGTTTAGAGAATGATAATCTAGAAGAGTAGCAGGTAATAAATTGTCAGCTTAACCAAAAATAGAATTTATAAAAAATTCAATTTTGCCATGTTCAAAAGGAAAGAAAAGTGTTTAAGTTAATTAACCACAATAAATTACTTTATATTCTATTTAAGGATTCATGGTTAAGAAGTTCCCCAAATACAGTGATAAAAATACACAGTTATTACCTGTTACAGGCTCTATTGTGTCCCCCCCCCCACCCCCCGCCAAATTCATGTCTTGAAGTCCCAACTCCCAGTACCTCAGAACGTGGCTGGATTTGGAACCAGGGTCTTTAAAGAGGTTAATGAAGGTAAAATGAGATCATAATGAGTGGGCCCTAATCCAATGATTAGTACTGATGAAAAGGAGATATGGACACAGATGTGTACAGAGGAAAACCATGTGAAGATACAGGGAGAAGATGACCATCTACAAGCCAAGTAGAGAGGTCTCAGAAAAAATCCACCCTACAGACGCCTTGGTCTTAGACTTCCAGCCTCCAGAAATGTGAGAAAATAAATTCTGTTGTTTAAGCCACTCAGTCTGTGGTACTTTGTTACGGCAGCCCTTGCAAACTAATACATTTCCAATAAATATGGAAAGCTAATTCAACTAATAAGGGAGTCTCACTTTTTCAGTCTTTTTTTGTATCAAATAAAAACCTGGGTTCTGATCATTTTCTGTGGGGTTTTTTTGTTTGTTTGTTTGTTTTATCCAGTGGTGGGAGGGGAGGGGGGGAAGAGATGGTACTCATCAATAGGACACTTAATTGGAATAATTTCAAATTCCAAGATAAAAAGCACTTGTTCAAGCTACTCACTTGGCTCTCGGAAGGGGGCAGAGAAGAAAAGCAACCAGATCTCTGTAATGTCCTAAAGCCTCACTTTTAAGTTTCTGTTTGAGAAAATGACTACTTAGTCCTCCAACTCTTGTTGGTGCTCAATTCCTATCCCCCCCACTCCTTTTCTTTTCCTTCCTTCCTTTTCCTTCCTTGTTGTAAAGTTGGAAAACATCAACACGATTTTTGATCTAGCTTTCAGCTCATTTGGAGGTGATCTAGTAATTTATGAACATTCCACATATAATCTAGCTCACCATTATTTGTCTCTAAATTGAATGTACTCCAGAAAAATGGGCGCCAAGGCCGCCAGGTGTTATTATCTTCATAAGGCATTTGTGTATTTTCTCAATTAGAAAGATACTACAAACTGACATGAAAAGGTCTTTTAATTGTCACACTCTAAACTAGCAGTCCTAAGTAAGGCACAAAAGGATAACTGGGGGGTAAAAGCGTTTAAACGTATCAACTCACAGCATTGGTGGTTTTTTTAGATCGGCTCTTGGGTTTTTCCTTCTCGCTTTCTACAATGTACTCTTTCTTCTCAATGGGTTCTTGCTTGACGATGCTTTTCATTTCTCTCTCTGTAAGAGGTAGTCTGAGTTAGCTCTTCTGGTACTACGCTTTACTCACCTTGCTCTCTCCCTATCCCAAGCACTCACAGGACACAAACACAATTTTGCTCCTCCTTTTCACTGTAGCAACAGCACCCAGTGTTGCCATGTTCAAGGGCTAAGTACTCATTACTTCATGATAAAATGCAAACTCTCACAACATTTAAATGTGGGTACTTCTGCAGATGTTGCTCAGTTTGGGAGCTTTTAAGACAGGAGCTGAAGATGTGGTCTTCTTAACGACATGTTACTGAGACATAACATATATTGATGAAAGCAGGTTCCTTGTGATCTTAACTATAAGAGACTAACTCCAATTCACCATTGGCCTCTCTTCCACAATATAGATTATCCCTTCATAAATTATGATACATACTACCCCAACTTCCTGGTTCCAAAGACTGAGAATCTTGGCTAAAACACTAGCTATCAATTAGTGAACTATCCTCTGGTAGGTGCTGTGCTAAATGCTTTCCATGAATTATTTAACCCTTTGCAGCAAATCCATTTCAAGGACAAGAAAACAGATATTAAAAGAAGTCAAAAAATACTGAAGGTCATACAACTAGTTAGTGGTTAAGCCAGGATTCAGATTCAGACCTATATTTTTAAAAATCCATCTACTTTCCACTACATTGTGCTGCCTTTCCAATAACTTACCAATCACTAAGAACAACCAATTTTAATAACGTCTTCATTTGTATGTGCCTGCCTATACAGGGTTTGAGCCCTCTCTTACAGCTTTTTAGTCCTAAACTTACTTCTCATCGACTAACATCTAGCAATGGCCACCCAAGCAATTATCAACTAAAATTCAGATTTAGAAAGCACATCAGCTTGCCATGCCTGAAATAAACTTATCAGATATCCAGTCAAAGGCAATTATGCTTCTCATTAATCACTTCTTTTCAATGAATGCAATGTAACCAAATTTCAAAGTAGCAATTAGTGACAGTAGAGAAACTGAATCGTATTTCTAATATGCATATACATATATATATATATATATATATATATATATATACACACACACACACATACACACACACACATATATATATGTATATATGTATACATATATGTTTACTTCTGGTCACTAACTACAAGAACAGGGACATTAACCTACTTTAAGATTTTATTTCAAGGCCCAACCCACTGATTAGTATTTAATAGTTGCTACAGTGTTTCCTTAATTAACAAATGAATGATATTTGTACTTATTTACTTTTTACTTTTTTCCTACTCATGGATAAACTTTCTTACCAGTTTCACATTTTGGAGTTGGACAACCCATTCGTCGTCTCAGGTTATGAGTTCTGGCTTCTGCTGTCTCTTCTGGTTCTATTTTAATATTCATGGCCTTTAAAAAAAAGTGTCACATATATAAGTATTTCCCTTAAAAAAAAAAAAAAGGAATTTTCTAAAATCCAACTGAAATCTCAAGGTGACTATAATCTTATAAATTGTTTATATTAGTAGACCTTCAAAACATGCTTCTCTCTCACCACAAAGGAGAGATCCACCCTTAAAATTACTATTATCTAAGGAATGGACCAAAATCTTTGGGATTACAAGAGTATCTCCACTCAGGTAGGCCAAAAAAAAAAAAAAAAAAAAATAGGGAAAAGTCAAAGATCAGGGAATAAATGAGGGAAAATGTCACTACCAGAATTGGGAACAGCTCTAATTTTCCTCCTAGAAGCTTCCCAGTTCTCACCAACCCACCTCATGCTTTATTCAGTCATCACTAAACCCAACCACTCACAGTTATATAAATATCCTAATTTCATTAGCCTAGAAGGGTCTGCTAGCTTCTTCCAAAGTCTGCCCATTATTTACAGAAAACTCAGCTTCCATAATAATTTGTTATTAATTCTTCTATTAAACTGTTATTACAAACTACTACTCTTCTAACATCACTAAATTGCTAAGGATTCCCCACCCCCATCATTGAGGGTAAATAAGCCAGTCTCAATTTCCAATGTTTCTTAAAGTGGTAATACTTAATAATGAAGCAAAACAACTTTAGCAAGGGTTTGTGGAACTACACTTGATCATTTTTGCCTGTGTTCATTTCTAGGTATTCAGGATGTCCACTGCAGACAAAATTTTTCCCAGGGTGATATCATCACCCTATGTGTCTCTCATCTAGGCAGACCTAGGTATCCAGAGCAGTAGGGCATGTCTTACACATTTAAAGGCCAAGGTGTGCTCAAACAAGAATTTTTAGACTAATGAACTTTAAGAGCATGCTTATAGACTTCAAATAACCATTATTTTCCTATTCTGAGGCAGTCTTAATTCAGAAAAATAGAGCCCCAAATTTTTTCCTTATCTCTAACTTACCTAAGCTAAAAATAATTGCCTTATTTATATCCCTTTCCTCAGAAAACAAAACTGCTCTTTTTTAATCTTGACCAATAATTATTAATAACCAGAGGCTGTTTTAGACACCAATCAATGCAATGAGGCTTAGTCAGCTCTAAGATGTTGCTAATACATTAATCACTGATTGCCAACACTTACATGTCCATCAAGCCAGGCAAGAACACCCCTTCACATGTGTGTATGGAAACAAAGTAACTGGGAAAATAATCTTCTCTTTCCCAGGGGAAACCTCTCAGAGCAGAAAAACCTTGATGCAAACTATCTTTCTCGTCAGTTCTCTCCTCCTGATCTTCCTTATGTTCTACTTTCATTTCATCTTATATATTCAATGCCCCCACTCCCATGCTGCCTAATTAGTTTCTGTCTTAGCATAAATATCTGCTATTCCTTTTCAGGAACTCAGGACAGCAGCTTTCAATATCCTCTATCCTCTCTGATCAAAACAAAACAAAACGATAGTTCCCAGCTTTCTATCTCCTAACCTCAATCCCCAATAGACACCGTCTAATTTCAAAACAGGCAAACCAAATACCATCACAATGAATGCCTGTCCTTCCTCAGTTAATTAAGCAGCTGTCTGTCCAGGCAGCATAAACCTAGAAAGAGTTCTCTTTACCCTTTTGACAGTTTCCCCAAGTGTAAAAGCTAGAAGACACACAGCATCCTTCCATGAAGTGAACAAGGTTCATAACTACGAACAGTACACACGTGACAGGAATCCAGCATAAGTCAGGCATTAGTGCCAGGGCTCAAGAATTCTGATCAACTGAATGAGGCTCTCACCTCCGCTCTCATGCGTTTTGCTCGTCGGGCTGGGGGGCATGTTTCTGAGGGCTGCACAGACTGCCTCTGGGGAATATCATGGGGTTTGTACTCCTTGTCCTTTGTGTCTGTGCTCAGGTTTGGCTTCTGCAGACACTAGAAATAAAACACAATTGTATTAATGAATTTCCTCTCCGTTTTTAATCTTAAGAATTTCAATGTATTTTGCAAGGTACATTTTACGATTATTTACACAGAAACATAAAAGGTCTCCAACTTTTAAAATCCAAATAAACACAAGTCTGCAGTTACCAATCATATACACACACATATAAAAGCTTAAACAATTTTTTAGCAGGTGAATGGTGTTCCTTCAATTCACTTAACTGTTCATGCCATCAGGTTACACCAGGCCACAGTAGGCTCAAGGCCCTCCCAATGAGCCACTTGCAATTAATTAAAGGCTCAAACTGTTAGAAAGGCCCCTTATAGGGGCGCCTGGGTGGCTCACTCAGTTAGTTAAGTGTCCGACTTGGGCTCAGGTCACGATCTCATGGTTCGTGGGTTTGAGCCCCACATCAGGCTCTGTGCTGACAGCCCATAGCCTGGAGCCTGCTTCAGATTCTGTGTCTCCCTCTCTTTCTCTCTCTGCCCTTCCCCTGCTCATGCTCTCTCTCAAAAATAAACATCAAAAACAAATTTTTTTTAATTAAAAAAAAAGGCCCCTTTTAAGCTCCAAAAATGACCTTCCTTATTGAGAATATTTGATTTTTTACAGTGTTTAGAGTAATAAAATATGGAATCCAATAGGTTTTCTAAATTTTAAAATTCTGCAGTTTCAAACATAACTAGCAATGTTCTGTGATCAAAAGATATCATCTGAATTGAGAAAACGGGTAATTTGACTAAACCGTTCTCCCTGATTAGTGCTTTCATTTACTTCAACATATTCCTACAAGGTCTAACTCACAAGGCAAAGGTTAATAAGTAGCCCACGGCAATAACTTTGGTTCTGATCAGACAAGAGTCTCCTGCTTTGATTATTTTTTACTTTGATTCTAAGCTTGCTGATAGAGGGTATTTAAATGCAGGCACAACAAAACAGAGTAACATCAAAATATTACCACTGAATCTAATATGAATTTCAAGTAACTAACACTTCTTCATAATAGGGCCCATAATTATCATAAGAAACATTTATAAAAGCAGGTTCCCAATTGTAACTACTTAGGGTATAATGTATCATCTATGTTGGGATAAGATACAGTGAAATAATAATCTTCTAGAACTCCTGCTCTATGGGTACCATTACTACCATATAGTCTCACAACTGGTACAGAAAGAATCCAGAGAAGAGGGGTGGAAACAATAGCAACCAAAACAGAGTAAGAAAACCTATGTCTAACATCTACGAAATATGATGCACTAGAAAATAATACTGATACAGATTACTTGATACTCTTAAACAAGTAATAAATCTACCACTGGTACAACCACCTAAGTATTTTAAGTATTCTGTTCATTCTAATTAAATTCATACATTGATTTCATCTGGAAATATTAACTAAATTAGTATAGAATACCACCCTCCATTCTGTAACAAGTCCTCAAATTGAGCATTTAGAGTATATTTAAAATTTTTTTTAATGTTTATTTATTTCTGAGAGAGATAGAGTGGGGGGAGGGGCAGGGGGAGGAAGGGCAGAGAGAGATGGAGACACAGAATCCAAAGCAGGCTCCAGGCTCTGAGCTGTCAGCACAGAGCCCGACGCGGGGCTCGAACTTACAAGCTCTAAGATCATGACCTGAGCTGAACTTGGACACTTAACCAACTGAGCCAACCAGGTGCCCCAAGAGTATATTTAATGAAAACATGCAGATGGGAACAAAACCTGCCTATCATCTAAATTAAACTCTTTTAGGGGCACCTGGGTGGCTCAGTCCATTAAGTATCCAACTTCGGTTCAGGTTTGTGAGTTGAAGCCCCACACTGGGCTCTCTGCTATCAGTGCAAAGCCTGCTACAGATCCTTTGTCTTCCTTCTCTCTCTCCCCCTCCCCCACTCACTCTCAAAATAAACATTAAAAACAAATAAATTAGCCTCATTTATATTTTTATATAAACTTTTAAAAAAATATATTTATTTAAGTAATCTCTACACCCAACATGGGGCTTGAACTCATGTCCCCAAGATCAAAAGTAACATGCTTTTATGACTGAACCAGCGAGCATGTATGATCGTGCGGATATGAACTGAACTGAATCAAGAAAATTTTATTAAGTGGATGGTCAGAAATTTAAAACTCCTAGGGGCACCTGGGTGGCTTGGTGAGTTAAGCATCTGACTCTTGATATTGGCTCAGGTTGGGACCTTGTGGTCGTGGGATCCAGCCCCAATGTCAGGCTCCCCACTGAACATGGAGCCTGCTTGGGAGTCTCTCTCTCCCCTCCCCCACCCCCACCCTTCCCCCTTTGTGTGCATGTGCTTTCTCTCAAAATAAATAAAACAGTTTTTTAAAAATTCAGAGATTATATATGTGGTCCCTATCTCCCACACTAAGTCTAAAACGGTTCCATAAACTATGGTCTGCTTCATTCCGTAAGAACTTTAGAGATCCAAGGTAAAATCAAGCTCAGAAACTTTTCAGAATATATGTGAAAAGCTTTATTATTTTGTTCCAAACCACAATTCCAAACACACACCTGATATGTTTGCTTTGTATCTAATGCAAATATATGCAGACTAATTTTAACTATTATTTGATAAACTGGGATTTAGAGGTAACTGTTACCACGGCATGAGGACACCATCCTACAGAGACAGAGCAATATGTTGAGACAGCTAGAAAATACAGGAATACAATAGTGAGGCTTATGTCCCACTATACCAGGACATCACTGCTCAACATTTCTCAAATTTCCCAAAACTTACTCTAGGCTTCAGTTCACCCTTTTGAAACAATTCCTTCACTGGGCATCTTTTTTTTTCCTTAATATTAAGACTTTATTTTTTTAGAGAAGTTTTAGGTTTATAGCACAATCAAGATGTGAAGGTAGAGATTAACTGTATATGCCCCACCGTCACACATGCACAGCCTCCCCTGCTATCACCATCCTCTACCAGAGTAGTAGTATATTTGTTACAACTCATGAACAGACACATCATTATCACCCGTAGTCCGTAGGTGACATTAGGATTCACTTGTGGTACTGTACATTCTATGGGTTTAGACAAACCTATAATGACATGTATAGTATTTTCATTGCCCTGACAATCCTTTGTACTGTGAATATTTTTCCCTCCCTCTCACCCCCAAACCTCAGGCAACCACTGATGTTTTTAGTGTTTCCATAGATTCGCCTTTTCCAGAATACCATACGTGCCTTTTCCAGAATACCATACGGTTTGGAATCTTACATTATATGTAAGTATATGTATGTAGCCTTATCATGTTGGTTTCTTTCACTTAGTGATGTTCCTCTCCTTGTCTTATCATGGCTTGAGATCTCATTTCTTTTTAATGCTCAATAGAACTCCATTCTCTGGATATAACACAGTTCATTTATCCATTCACCTCCTGAAGGACAGGTTGGCTGCATCCAAGTCTTGGCAATTATGAATAATAAAGATGCTAAAAACATCCATGTGCAGGTTTTGTGTGGACATAAGTTTGCAACTCTTTTGTGTAAATACCAGGGAACATGACTGCTGGATCATACGATAAGAGAGTATGTTTGGTTTTCTAAGAAACGGCCAAAGTGTCTTGTCTTCCAAAGTAGCCGTGCCATTTTGCACTTCCAGCAGCAATGAATGAAAACTTCTGTTATCCTCACCAGCATTTGTGCTGTCAGTGTTCTGTCTTTCACCATTCTAATAGGTGTGTGGTGGTATCTCATTGCTTTTGACTCTTTTTAAAAATATACATATTCCAGGGCACCTGGGTGGCTCAGTCGGTTAAGTATACGACTTCAGCTCAGGTCATGATTTCACAATCTGTGAGTTTGAGCCCTGCATCAGGCTCTGTGCTGACAGCTCAGAGTCTGGAGCCTGTTTCAGATTCTGTGTCTCGCTCTCTCTCTGCCCCGCCTCCCACCCTGCACTCTTGTCTCTCTCTCTCTCTCAAAAACAAATAAACATTAAAAATATTAAATATATACATATACGTATTCCAATTATTCTTTCCTCCAAGAATTATTTCCAAAAATCAGAAATGGGCCAAAAATTAGGTACAAAAAATGGCCATCATAGTATAATAAATACATATACTGGAACCAACCTAAACATTCAACAACAGGAGGAAATCAAGATCTGGATATAAAAACGAACACCAACACGCCTAAGTGGCTCAGCCAGTTGAGTGTCCAACTCTTGATTTTGGCTCAGGTCATAATCCCAGGGTTGTGGGATCGAGCCTTGCGTCAGGCTCCATGCTCAGCATGGAACCTGCCTGGCATATTCTCTCTCTCGTTTTCTCTCTCTCTCTCTCTCTCTCTCGCTCTCGCTCTCGCTCTCAGCCCCTCTCCCCGGCTCGTGCTCTCTCTCTAAACAACAACAAAGAAAGAAACACACACACACACACACAAATGGAATGCTACTAGATCTTCAAAAATATTCAATGACATGGCAAATGCTCACGATATGCTAAACAGAGAAAAGGTAGAATATAATACTGTATATGAAGAATACAATCCCAGTTTGGGTATATATGCATAAAAACATCCTTGAAACGAAAACAGGTGAGAGGATCAGGCAGTTTTATTGTCAACACATTTTCCTTTGTTTTTAAGCCTTCTGCAATGAATACCTATCAGTGCCTCGAACATACCTGGTACACAGCAGGCCGCTCAATAAGTATTTATCTGTGTTGTAGATTAATGTTTATAAAAGGTATCCTTAAATACCTATTCCTCTCAGACTACGATTGAGTAAATGCTTATGTGTTTTTCTTTTTTTTTAAATTTTTTTCTAACGTTTATTTATTTTTGAGACAGAGAGAGACAGAGCATGAACGGGGAAGGGTCAGAAAGAGGAAGACACAGAATCTGAAACAGGCTCCAGGCTCTGAGCTGTCAGCACAGAGCCTGACGCGCAGAGCCTGACGCGGGGCTCAAACCCACGGACCATGAGATCATGGCCTGAGCCAAAGTCGGCCGCTCAACCGACTGAGCCACCCAGGCGCCCCAATTTATGTGTTTTTCAATTATGAAACTATACTGCCTCTCCAAGTGTGAGGAGATGTTTTTAAAATGTTGCAACCCATAAAGCAAGTAGACGCTCTCTTTTCTCTTACTCACTGTGAATTCCATACTCAAACAGAAAGGTTAATAAAGAGAAAAATCTATTGTAGCCAACTATATGTACCAACTATATGTAAATCAAATCTCTATAAAACAGAGGCATAAAGGTTCCACATAAAATGTTCTAAATTTCATCCCTGAGTTCATTAAACATTCACACATGTATATTTAAGAGCAGTGACAACTTTCTGAATATCAGACTGGTCGTGTTCTTCCAGGCTAAAAAGAAAGCTCCCCTGGAATCAAGAAGGAAGAAAGGGAACAAAAATGCAATGTTACAAAAATCTAAAGGATTTGAGCATTACAGATGGTATGTCTACAATATCAAGACGCAATTCTGATTAGTAGTTTACCCTCTGAAAGTATGTCATTATCTTTCTACTTCTCTATAGCACAGTAACAATTCTTAAAATTATAGAGCTTACTGCTCTTGCCTTAGAATAACTCAAAGGGTATCAACCGATAATGACTCTTCTTTCTACCACCGTCTTGAAGTAAGTTCTTATAATACTGTTTTACTTTAATTACAACAAAAGTTCTTATCTGAATAATTTGACAAATACCATCTTTATAAGAAAACAAACATGGCTACACAGGAACTGTTAGAAGAGGGATCCATTAGCAACTCAGTATTATTAAATCCCCTACCTTTTACCCCTATCAGCATTCTATCTGAAAATCTCCTTGGAGCTCTCAGCTGGCAAGACAACAGATAAGCAACTTCTTTCACAGGTCGTATTTTCACATGACAACTAGTAATATGCACTACCACAGTACCTGAGTGCAAAAGCATGAGCCATAACACGATAATAATGTACTTGTCGTAAGGAAGACACAGCCTTAGTGAAATAAAACACAGACTTTGGCTTCTGACAGAAGCAAAAGGATATTTCCTCTACAACCTTGTTCATTACAAAAGCAAACTTCTAAGTATGGCTGCTCACAAAACACAACAGCAGAAACATTGGAGGAAAAATTCACAAAACAAAGTCTTCTCAACAATGTCTTCCACAAAGAATTAAGGCCTATTCATTCACTGTAAAAGATAACATACCAATAAGCAGTGAAATAAAATAGGTTAAGATCGGACTCACTCTCAAACTGTCTCCTGACAGGAACAAGTTGTAGGGGTTGAGGATTCGCTCATAGTGCCCTCTGATATGGGAGCCCACAGCTTTGCCAGGAGCAAATCCCATCTTGGTGGCAATTTTGGTCCATTTTCTATCCTTGCAAACAACTGCAAATCCACCTTCTTCTGCAACTAACTGTTAAATAAAACAGCAAAGAAATTAGAAACACATACATAGAAATCACTTCTAATTCCCTTGTACCTAGGTATGACTCTGAGAACAACATGTTCTTGGCTGCAGTAATTTTTTTTTTTTTTTTTCTTTTAACTTTTTTTTTCTTAACTTACATCCAAGTTAGTTAGCATATAGTGTAACAATGATTTCAGGAGTAGATTCCTTAATGCCCCTTATCCATTCAGCTCATCTCCCCTCCCATGGCTGCGGTAATTTTTAAAAATACATTTTCCGAGGCACGTGGGTGGCTTGGTTGAGCATCTGACTCTTGATTTTGGCTCAGGTCATGATCTCACCATTCATGAGATAGAGCCCTACATCAGATTCTATGCTGACAGTGGGGAGCCTGCCTGGGAGTCTTGCTCTCTCCCTCTCTCTGCCCCTCCCTTGTTCGTGCTGTGTGTGTGTCTCTCTCTCTCTCAAAATAAATTAACATTAAAAAAAAATACATTTTCCAAGCCAAACAAAAATATATATGTATTATTAATTTCAAGCTAGAAAATTAAAATATACCCATAAACATGTTGTACCCCCAAAAACTACTTCTCAGTTCGCCAAAGCAGTCAAGATTTTCCAGGAGGAAGAACTACATCAACAATTAAATCTCTAATAAAGAACGAATCCTGGTACTTGGTTTAACTCTGTGACCCTTAAAACTCTCCATAAACTAAGGAGGAAAAGATGGCACCATTTGTTTGACAAGAATATATGGGGCGCCTGGGTGGCTCAGTCGGTTGAGCGTCCGACTTCGGCTCAGGTCACGATCTCACGGTCCGTGAGTTCAAGCCCCGCGTCAGGCTCTGGGCTGATGGCCCAGAGCCTGGAGCCTGCTTCCGATTCTGTGTCTCCCTCTCTCTCTGCCCCTCCCCCGTTCATGCTCTGTCTCTCTCTGTCTCAAAAATAAATAAATGTTAAAAAAAAAATTTTTTTTTAAAAGAATATAGGTTTTACACTGAATGAACCTGAAGTTAAAGCACTGAATTACGACCCAACCTTTAGAGTTTGGTCAATTTTCTTCCTGAGCGTCAGTTGTTTTAACTCCAATAAAACAGAAAGGAGATCTTACGGAACTAATAAAGTTTTAAAATGACACACACAGGGGCGCCTGGGTGGCTCAGTCGGTTAAGCGTCCGACTTCGGCTCAGGTCATGATCTCACGGCCCATGGGTTCAAGCCCCCGCGTCAGGCTCTGTGCTGACAGCTCAGAGCCTGGAGCCTGTTTCAGATTCTGTGTCTCCCTCTTTCTCTGACCCTCCCCTGTTCATACTCTCTCTCTGTCTCAAAAATAAATAAATGTTAAAAAAAATTTTTTTTAAATAAAAATAAATTAAAAAATAAAATGACACACACAAAAATGGTGACAAAAAATATTCTACAAGATAAGGCTTTCAAGGCTTTCAGATGTGACACGTAGAGCCCAATCAATCACTAAAGTGAATGGAGAATTTCATTTTACATATTTCAAACAAAAAGTTTCTTTTTAAAGTGAAGAAGATCAAATTTATGCTGGCATAAAAGATACTAAATGAGGGAGATGGCCATTAGCCTCTTACCTTATTGAGCTGAAACAAGTCCAAGATCTTCCTTTCCACATGTGGAATTTTCAGAGTGCTTCCCTGTAACTCCCAGTACTTTGCAATCTGGTCCAAGAAATTCAGTTTTACTCGAGTTTGAGCCTAAATGACACAGAAGTGAATTTTAATCTTACCCAGCTTATTTTAAGACTCCTATGTGTGTGGTATTTTCACTCTTAGAATATTTAAGTGAAATATCACTTCTGAATTCAACAGAGAAACGGCCAAAAAATACACAAAAGAAAGCTGGTTAAATAATTATACATGAACTCAACAAAAATTTAATTCAGCCCCTACCATGTGTCAGGCAGAGTTAAAAACTCAGTAAGCCTTTCCTTAAGTAGGCAATCTGAAAAGTACTTCATTTAAGGAATTCTATAAGCACAATTTTATTATTGATTAAAATTATATCACAAGCTTCTATATGTCCCTCTTAGTCTTTTTACAACTGGGGTATTTTAAAGGTCTGTTCTTTCCAAGTACAAATTTTCTTATTTTCTCAAACACAAATCTAAAAACAGAATTACAACAGTGATTTCATACCAATTTTAACAAGTCCTGATACAATAAAGGACAGCCAGGGAAAATTTCTTAAATGTTATTCCTTTAACAGATTATTATTATTGTCTATAAAGTCATTAAAAACTTTTTTTGTCCAAAAAAATTCTGTTCGTCATTTTTCTTTCCCCTTCTTGAAAATTAAATGGAAGTCAGTCAATTTTAGGAGTTTTACCTTGCTCAAGAACAAAACTGAAATGAATGTTCACATGTTCCACAGTCTAAGACTTCAAAGTTAGTACTCATTTCCTATCCTTCAAGATCAACTTGAAAATACAGACACAAAATACAGAAATTCTGGGATTCCACAAAATCCATTTGTGTTCCATTTATGTTAAAAATGTTTGGTTTTTTTTATAGAAAAACAAAACATGATTCAATACGAAAATCAGGTTAGCAAAACATTAATAAAAACACTACCTCCAGGTTATCAATACCCAAGCCTTATTCACCCTGCACTTTAGAGTTTCAGTAGCCTAGAGACTGAAGAAAAATCACCTCTTCTCTTGAAAATTCCCAGTATTCCTCAACCCCCCCCCCTCAGGAAATTAAAGTGTGTTATTAAATCTAAGTGAAGATGTGTATTTGGAAGAAAATTACAGCTGGAGATTCTTTTCCATTAGATGGTTCTCAAAGTACATTCCTTTCAAAACCTAAATTATTGTGGATGTCACCTAAATTTAGAAGTATTTAAATGAATTAATAGGCCAACAATGATTGACAAAAATTAGTGTTTTTAATGAAATCTAGCATAAAAAAAAATTAAAAAAAAAAGGGGGCGCCTGGGTGGCTCAGTCAGTTAAGCATCGGGCTTTGGCTCAGGTCATGATCTCACGGTTTGTGAGTTTGAGCCCCACGTCAGGCTCTATGCTGACAGCTCAGAGCCTGGAACCTGCTTCAGATTCTGTGTTTGCCTCTCTCTCTCTCTCTCTCTCTCTCTCTCTCTCTCTGTCAAAAATAAACATTAAAATAAAAATTTTTTTGAATGAAATCTGGTTGGCTGCAAATGTCCTTAATGTCATTTGTTTTACCATGATTGTCCAATTATTGGTCAAATTTTAGCTTCACTAAAACCACTAGATTTGTGACTGATTCCTCCAAGAAAACCCCTCTGAAATACAGGCAACCAGAACAGTAGTTAAGACAATACCTCCAATTCATTCAGCCTCTGGATACGTGGGGTAAAATGAAGTTTGTCAACATCACATGCAAATGGTGGCTGCCAATCCTAGGGGAGAAGCAAAGGCTTTTATCAGAAGAATTTATAATTCTGACATTCAAGAAATCATGTTAAAACCCCAGTTAAGTAAAACACAAGTTACCTCCTACCAGTAAAATAAAACAGAACATGGGTAGTACTTTCTCAATCTTCTTTGCACCAGAACAGCAGAATATGTATGACTACCCTTCCCCATACAAATGATACATCCTGCATGCACCCCTCCTCACACCCTTCCAAATAAATGTCACTGAACATCAAGCTGTTGAAAAATCACTGACTTTTAAGTTTATTATTTATTTTGTAAGTAATCTCTACACCCAACATAAGCCTCAAACTCACACTCCCAAGATCAAGAGTCACATGCTCCTCATATTGAGCCAGCCAGGAGCCCTGAAACATCACTGACTTTAATTTAAAGAGATTTGGATTCCTCTATTCCACAGAAGTTATCCTTTTACAAAATAGCTATATCAATATTAAATCATCTATAAACTATATTTTTATATATGTAACCTAGTTACTTTTACTTTTATTATAAAATTAAGAATAAGTTCTTGGACATGGGATGGCAGAGACTGCCATCCAAAGCTCATGTTAAGGATGATTCTTTAAAACATCAACTGCTACAGATTCTTAGAAGAATTGTTATCATGCAGAAATAATCAGACAATAAGGAAAGTATGTATGGTATCAATAACTAGACAAAACTGGAAACTTAAATTTCCACAATAAGAGAATGGTTAAAGGAATAAAAATTATGCTGTGTTAATGGGTACAGAGTTTCAGTGTGCAATAATGAAAAGGTTTTGGAGATGGATTTTTGATGATGGTTGTATAGCACTGTGAATGTACTTAACATCACACTAAATTGTACCTGTAAAATAATTACAATGGTAAATTCAGTATTATGTTTATTTTAATATTTTAACACATTAAAAAAGCAAAAAGACAAAAAACTTATGCTGTGGTATAGTTCTGTTTATTGACATTGAAAGATGTTCTTTACGTATGTTAAGAAGGAAAAGAGGGACGCCTGGGTGGCTCAGTCGGTTGAGCGTCCGACTTCGGTTCAGGTCATGATCTCACAGCTCGTGAGTTCGAGCCCCATGTCAGGCTCTGTGCTGACAGCTCAGAGCCTGGAGCCTACTTCAGATTCTGTGTCTCCCTCTCTCTCTGCCCCTAACCCACTCGCATTCTCTCCCTGTCTCTCTCAAAAATAAAAATGAGAACATTAAAAAAAAAGAAGAAGGAAAAGAGAGGCTATGCAACAGAAAAATGAAACCTGGAAAAATATACAGCAAAAATAGGATTTTTATAGGTGATTTTCTTTTGCTTCCTTAGCCATTTGGAATACAATCTGAAATATATTTCATACATTAAATAACACCTATTAAATAATAAATAAGTTACTTCAGGGGCACCTGGCTGGCTTAGTCAGTACAGCATGCAACTCTAGATCTCAGGGTCTTGAGTTCAAGCCCCACATTGAGCATGGAGCCAACCTAAAAATAATAAATGAATCAAACAAACAAGTAAATAAATTCAGGTTTAGAGAACAAGTCAGTACAAGGAAGCTCACAGTCTTTTATTCAATTTCATATCCAGACGTTTGTTCTAAGAAAATAATTCACCCACAGTCAACAAAAAACATGCATGAAATTAACTACAGTATTATGTTAAGAAGATATGATCGGTATTATAACAACACTGAATACTGCACAGCATTTGAAGTTCTAGATTTACAGGGGGCACCTAGGTGGCTCAGCTGATTGAGTGTCCGACTTCAGCTCAGGGCCTGATCTCACAGTTTGTGAGTTCAAGCCCCACATCAGCTCCCTGCTGTCATCATGGATCCTCTGTCCACCTCTATTTGCCCCTCCCCCACTCATGTACGCTCTCTCCCCAAAATAAATAAAACATTAAATAAATGAATAAATTAATTAATTAAATTCTAGATTTGCAAAAAACTCATACCAGCATATAAGAAAACACAGAAAAATGGGCAAATTGTGTTAACAGCAAGAAAAAATGGCCAACTGTAAAAAGACTGGTGTCCAACTTCACACAAAATTCAAGAAATACACAAGATTCTCTCGTTTTTACCTACCAGGTTAGCAAAGACTTAATACACACACCACCAGTATTAGCAACATGTGAGGTAATGAGGACCTTGACGATTAGTATGTTTTTTGGAGATCAGTAAGAAAGCATCGTATTTTTAAAGGCCTACTGAGCCAGCAGTTCCTCAAGTGAGAATTTAGTCTCCAAATATTTGTTGCCATTCACAACACCAAGATACAGGCACAAGGAAATTCACCACAGAATTGTTTTAACTTAAAACCTTAATATTATGTCCAAAGAAGACATCCAGATCGCCAAGTGACACATGAAAAAATGCTCAACGTTACTTAGCATCAGGGAAATACGAATCAAAATCACAATGAGATACCACCTCACCCACCCCTGTCAGAATGGCCAACGTTAACAACTCAGGCAACAACAGATGGTGGTGAGGATGCAGAGAAAGGGGATCTCTTTTGCACTCCTGGTGGGAATGCAAACTGGTGCAGCCACTCTGGAAAACAGTATGGAGGTTCCTCAAAAAATCAAAAATAGGACTACCCTACGACCCAGCAATTGCACTACTATTTATCCAAGGAATAGAGGTGTGCTGTTTCGAAGGGACACATGCACCTCAATGTTCATAGCAGCACTATCAACAATAGCCAAAGTATGGAAAGGTGGAAAGAGCCCAAGTGTCCATCGATGGATGAACGGATAAAGAAGATGTGGTGTGTGTGTGTGTCTGTGTGTGTGTGTGTGTGTGTATATGTACATATACATATATATATATATAATGGAGTATTACTCGGCAATCAGAAAGAGTGAAATCTTGCTGTTTGCAACCATGTGGATGGAACTAGAGGGTATTACGCTAAGCAAAATTAGTCAGAGAAAGACAAATATCATGACTTCATGAGGACTTTAAGAGACAAAACAGATGAACATAAGGAAAGGGAAGCAAAAATCATATAAAAACAGGGAGAGGGACAAAAACATAAGAGACTCTTAAGTATGGAGAACAAACACTGGAGAGGTTGTGGGAGGGGGGATGGGCTAAATGGGTAAGGGGCATTAATTATAGAATGTACTCCTGAAATCATTGTTGCACTATATGCCAACTAACATGTATGTAAAGTTTAAAAAATAAATTAAAAAAATTTTTTTAAACCTTCATATTGGGGCATCTGGTGGGGTATGCCTGGGTGGCTCTGTTGGTTAAGCTCCAACTTCAGCTCAGGTCATGATCTACATGGTTCGAGAGGTTGAGCCCCACGTCGGACTCTGTGCTGACAGCTCAGAGCCGGGAGCCTGCTTCAGATTCCATGTCTCCATCTCTCTCTGCCCCTACCCCACTCGCATTCTGTCTCTTTCTCAAAAATAAACATTAAAAAAAATTTTTTTTAAATATTAGGGCATCTGGCTAGCTCAATCAGTGGAGTATGTGGCTTTTGATCTCAGGTTGTAAATTCAAGCCCCACATCGGGTGTAGACATTACTTATTTAAAAAAAAAAAGACCTTCAGAAACCTATCAATGAAGAACAAAGTAAATAAATTTGACACACCTGTAAGTAGCAATAAAATACTCTGCAGCTGTAATAAGGAAAAAAAGATCTAGATGTTCTAAATATAGAAAGATAGCCAAGACTGGATGAGTGAAAAAAACTAAAACATGTAAAATTGTGCCAATAGTATTACATATATGTAAACTTTAAACATTATCAGATTAGAAGGGGGGCAAGAGGTTACTGTTATTTCAAATCTATATTGTTAGAACTTATTACTATTGGTTGCTTTTATTTATTTGCTTTCAATTTTTTTTTTTTAATTCTAATTAGTTGATTGCTTTTAGTTTAAAAGTAAAACAGGGGTGCCTGGATGGTTTAATCAGTTAAGCATCTGACTCTTGATTTCAGCTCAGGTCATGATCTCACAGTTCGTGAGTTCAAGCTCCACTTCAGCTCTGGGTTGACAGTGTGGAGCCTGCTTGGGATTCTCTCTCTCTCCCTCGCTCTCTGCCCCTCCCCCACTCACTCAAGCACACCCACTCTTTCTCACTCTCTCTCTCTCAAATATAAACATTTTTTTAAAAAATAAAACAAGGTTTGAGGTGCCTGGCTGGCTCAGTCCATGGGGCCTGCGACTCTTGATCTTCAGGTCATTAATTCAGGCCCCATGTTGGATGTAGAGCTTACTTTAAAAAAAAAAAAAAAAAGTAAAACAAGGTTTTGTTTTAGTGATAGGGAGACTTCAATAAAAATACCCACCAGCAATGCCTGATAAAGTATTATGTTAAAAAGACTGTATTTTACCAGAATTTTTTTAAAAGGGGAAAAAAAGCAGACTACAACTGATAAAATGCTATTTACTACCATCCCAGAAAGAACCAAAGAAAAAAGAAAAATTGGCAGCACTGTTTTAAACTTATTCCAGACAAGGCCTTCAAGTATTTAATGCTGTCCCACTGCCTCTTCCACAAAGACTATGGCTAATGTTTAAATGTCAGTTGTCAGTTAAAGAAATGCTATTCTTTGTTAATAAAGTTAAAAAATACTACTCCATCCTGGGGCACCTGGGTGGCTCAGTCGGTTATGCGTCTCATTTCAGCTGAGGTCATGATCTCACAGTCCATGAGTTCGAGCCCCGCAGTGGGCCCTGTGCTGACAGCTCGGAGCCTGGAGCCTGCTTCAGGTTCTGTGTCTCCCTCTCTCTCTGTCCCTCCCTCGCTCATGCTCTGTCTCCCTCACTCTCAAAAATGAATAAATGTTAAAAAAAGAAAATTAAAAAAAAAATACTGCTCCATCATGAGTCAAAAAGAGGAGAGTGATTTTTTTTAGTTTGATAACTAAGGCTAAGGAAAGCAATGTCTTTAATTGTACAAAACACAATGTAATAGAAGAAAATCACATTGCTTGAGAGTCTATCACAGGCTAATAGGAAGACTTTATATTGCTCAGAGCTTTGCTCTCTAACGCTTCATAAAAGCTGTATGCTTTCTGAAATGAATTGATCTGGGTTGAAGGTTAAAACCAAAAACATCAATGACAATATGTCAGAATATACAAGTAAATGATTAACATACTGTCCAATAGCCTGAGAATTTTATAAACTAAGACTTTTGGGTCATGTATGACATTCCCTGACTAATCAAATAGGCCTTTTAATCCCAAAACACAATGATATAGAAATTAATTTCATCTCATCCATATATTAAAGTCATAAATTACAGTGAGCTGTGTCCTTGTATGTATACATTGTATACATATATGTATATATACATATGTATATATACATATACCGTATGTATTATATAATTTATGTTTATTGTATACTGAAACTTTTTCAGATGAATCCTAAAAATAAAGTAAGAGGAAAACAGTACATATCTGTCACTAAAGAAGATCACACAGTGGGTATAATATATATAAAACTAATACTGTTTCAGATCATTCTTTCATGAAACACAAACCACTGAAAACTTATTCACTTCTTCTGGTTACAAAGAATGAAGGAAAATGGGATAAATGTCATTCAATTTCAAGACTTTCATTGTCAACTGAAAAGCTTTACTTCAATAAAAGAATTACATATTATTTGCAATGCTCACTGAAATATGAGAAGTAAGATATCCTTGGCGGGGGCACCTGGGTGGCTCAGTTAAGTGTCCAACTCTTGATATCGGCTCAAGGCTGTGATCTTGCAGTCATAAGACAGAGCCCTGAATTGGGCTCCCCACTGACAGCACAGAGCCTGTTTGGGATTCTCTCTCTCCCTCTCTCTGCCCCTCCCCTGCTTACGTGCTCGCTCCCTCTCTCTCTAAACAAACAAACAAACAAACAAAATAAACATTAAAAAAAAAAAGATGTCCTTGACTGAGTCTGGCCTCAATGGACTATAACTTTTACAGGGGGGACAAAGCCATCAAAGAAGGAAAGAGACCATTACAAAACACTGTGATAAATTTTGGTTTGACACTTTATCTAAAGGGGCTATCATATAATCTAACCAAAACTTTTAGCCTCTTAACAATAATGGTTCATAAATCCTTTTTCTAACATAAAAACAGCATTTCCATATTAACTAGGTGTTATGAATTCATAGATTGCAAGGCATCCCATATAAATTCCCTGCTGAGATTCATTCACTTTTAAAACTTTAAAATGACTTTATTTTACCCCTTTCAAAATAAAAGTCCAACCATATTTAAAAGTCCAATTATTTTCCTGAGCGCTAAAAAATATATTCCTTCAGAAGGCAATTAAGTAGGAGGAAGTTGAAGCTTTGAAATCCTCAGAGGCCTGAGTAACATCAAGTAAACATTCTTCCTTAGTCCCCACACTGAACAACTTATGGTACATTTAACTGAGAGAAATGTGCAATAAAATTGACCAGTGGGAGAATAACTTTCATAGGATGCTAAGGATTTTTCAAAAACGCCATGAAAATTCACTCTGTAAATGATCTAGTGTTGGCATCCACATATTAGAACACTGTTTTAATCTTTCTAATAGAGAAGCTATCACCATTTTGAGATCTAATAATCAGCAAAATGAGAAAGTGTATTCTCTATATCTACTCCAAAAGTTGGTTCTCCTGCAGACAAAACTCCTGCAGACAAAACTAATTTTTAAATTTTTTTTTTAATGTTTGTTTATTTTTGACAGAGAGACAGAGCATAAGCGGGGGAGGGCAGAGAGAGAGGGAGACACAGAATCCGAAGCAGGCTCCAGGCTCTGAGCTGTCAGCACAGAGCCCGATGCGGGGCTCAAACCCACGAACTGCGAGCTCATGACCTGAGCTGAAGTCAGACGCTCAACCAACTGAGCCACCCAGGTGTCCTGACAAGACTAATTTTTAAAAATCAATGTCAAAAGCTCATTCTGGTTAGTTTACAAAGAATAACATTAAGGACGGACCAATGTATTTTCTAATTACATATGTTCTATTAAAATCTGTCATCATAGGGGCGCCTGGGTGGCTCAGTCGGTTAGGCAGCCAACTTCAGCTCAGGTCATGATCTCACGGTCCGTGAGGGCTGTGAGTTCGAGCCCCGCGTCGGGCTCTGTGCTGACAGCTCAGAGCCTGGAGCCTGTTTCGGATTCTGTGTCTCCCTCTCTCTGACCCTCCCCTGTTCATGCTCTGTCTCTGTCTCAAAAATAAATAAATGTTAAAAAAAAAAATTAAAAAAAAAAATAAAATCTGTCATCATAGAATAAATGCACAAAGGAATTTAGTCCATTGAGGCAGAGCTAAACTCCATATTTTAATCCAGATTCTTACACTTTCTAGGTTATCAACACATTAACACAAAACTATAGTGCAAAATTTTAAGGATCCAAACAAAGAATTTATCTTAGTTTTAAGGCAAGTCAGAAAAATTTTCAGTTGAGCAGCACAAGATTTATCAACCTTAATAAAAATTTAAGTAACACACATATGAAATACAACATAAAAAGACTACTTTTTCATGGCATTAACAGTTTTATGTCAGTATGATGTCCTTAAGACACCTGCACAAAGTGGCAGAACTGGGCACACCATAATCATTGTAAGTCCTCATCTATAAATTTAAAAACAAGCAGAGTTACTATTTGTGAGTCCCTCAGTGGAGTCCAATGACCACTCACTGATGGGTGTCTATCAGGAAAGGTTTTGGTTTTTTGTTTATTTATTTTTGAGACAGAGAGAGACAGCACAAGAGGGCAAAGGGCAGAGAGAGACGGAGACACAGAATCTGAAGCAGGCTCCAGGCTCTGAGCTGTCAGCACAGAGCCCCACGCAGGGCTCGAACCCAGGAACCGTGAGACTGTGACCTGAGCCAAAGTGGAAGCTCAACCGACTGAGACACCCAGGTGCCCCTATCAGGAAAGTTTTTTAATTCAAAGGACTTCAATGTCTTCGGAACAGAAATAAAAATGTGTTAGATAATATTAACTTCCCCCTTTCTTCTTACTTCCCTCAGGGTAGGCTTGGCACCAAGCAGCTTTAATTAGCCATCCATTCGATCAAAGTCTGCTTAAGATTTCCCATCCGTAGGATGTCGGGGTGACTCAGTCAGTTAAGCATTCCACTCTTGATCTCAACTCAGGTCATGATCTCACGTTGAGTTTGAGCCCCACGTTGGGCTCTGTACTGACAGTGCGGAGCCTGCTTGGAATTCTCTCTCTCTCCCTCTCTCTGCCCCACCCCACCTCTCTCTCTCAAAAATAAATAAACTTTATTAAAAAATAAAAAATAAAGATCTCCCATCCTCAGTGAGCCACTAGTAAAAAAAATACTGAGGATTTTCTTTTCAGACTACAGAATCACTTTTATTCCTTAAATCAGAGATTCTTATACCGTACTTGAATTGAGTGTATGTGGATTTTGGGGGGATAGTCCACAGCTTCCACCAAGTTCTCAAAGGGGTCTGTAACCTTAGGGGTCACAAAAAAAATCCTGTGAGTGTATATGGCTTTCAAAATTTTTGCACCCTGAAGTTCTTATCTCACTATCCCAACCTACTTTTTTTCAGTCCCTTCTCATACTTAACCAAGACATGATAATGGATGAGACACTTGGCTCCTCAAAATGTCAGGAGGTTATATATATATACTGTAGGACAGAAAGAGCAATGCACTAAATAGAAGACCTGGTATGCATCTTGGTTCTTTAATCACCACTTAAGGGATCTTAACTTTTCCATTCGAAACGTATAAACAATAGCTACCTTCAGGACTATGATGAAAACTAAAATTACAAATATAAAGGATTATGTATTATAAAGCAAAAATAGCAAGTATTATATTGCATTCAGTTCTGACCAATGAAACATAATTTCTTCTAGCAAAAAGTCAATGTAAACTCAACTTTCAAGGAGCATCTGACTTCTAAGCTGTACCTTTAAGGACTCTATCCTTCCAGTCTAACTCTAGTCAGCATCTAGTTGGCATTAGACCAATTTAAACACAGGTTAAAGGGCTCCCCTAGGATTCAACCCTCCTCCCCACTGTTACTTCTCCAGTGCTCATTTTTAAAGCACAATGATGTCATTTCCCTTATCCTTGCACAGTAAAACACGTTAAAGAGAACGCACTCTGGTGTCACACTGCCTGAGTTCAAACCCTGACTGTGGCTTTCTACTAGTACATCTCCCTGTAGCTTAAATACATGTATAAATGGGAAACTGAGGCTTAAATAATATGGATAAAAGCCTTTAGAGAGCTCCTGGCATTTACAAAGTAAGCAAAAATGTTAGTTATGAGGAAACATTTATGTTGCAGAGCTTCAGTTCCCAGGAAGCCTAACGTAACCTTGTTTTGTTTTATGACTGGTTATGTTTAAAACAATGGTTTCAATTCTCTAATCTTCATTATCAAATTGTATAAAATGATATTTCATGGGGAATGCCTGGGTGGCTCAGTTGACTTCGGCTCAGGTCATGATCTCACAGTTCGTGGGTTCGAGCCCTGTATCAGGCTCTGTGAAGACAGCTCAGAGCCTGGAGCCTGCTTCAGATTCTGTCTCTCTCTCTCTCTCTCTCTCTCTCTCTCTCTCTCTCTCTGCCCCTCCCCCGCTCACACACGGGTGCATGCACGTGCACAGTCTCTCTCAAAAATAAACATTAAGGGGCGCCTGGGTGGCGCAGTCGGTTGGGCGTCCGACTTCAGCCAGGTCACGATCTCGCGGTCCGTGAGTTCGAGCCCCGCGTCAGGCTCTGGGCTGATGGCTCAGAGCCTGGAGCCTGTTTCCGATTCTGTGTCTCCCTCTCTCTCTGCCCCTCCCCCATTCATGCTCTGTCTCTCTCTGTCCCAAAAATAAATAAACGTTGAAAAAAAAAATTAAAATTAAAAAAAAAATAAAAAATAATAATAAACATTAAAAAATGGCATTCACAAGTTAATATATGGCATTAATAAGTTAATATATAATATTCAAGGCCCATCCATTTTTTTTTGCTGTATTTTTTTTCCAGTTTTATTGAGATATATGCAACCTTGCTACTTAAAGGAGAATACACTGTCACATTTGCCATGCTTAAAGAGCTTTTTCTAAGATTGTTTTAGATATGTAATTCAAGGATAGAGGCACTTAACAATGGATCTGGGAAGAGAGAAGCTGCTAGGGTTGCAAGAGAATTCAACTTCTATACTATAAAAATTAACACTGTGGTGGGCAAGCCTATGTATGGTTCCACAATATTAATATTTTGTATTAACCAAGCCATTTCATATATATCTACTATATAAAACTTCCTGACTACATATTCTCTTACTGCCATAAAAGCTAAGCAATAGAATAGGTTTAAAATAATTTTCTCTAATACAAAAGTACACTCATTACTAAAATATCAGAAAATATATATGAAGAAGAATCTCAGAGAAAACCTGCTGTATTTTGGTATACATCTTTCCAGTATTTTCTAAAATGCAAGTTATCTTCATAATCTTCAAAAAATTTTAAGTCATAATTTTAAAAATATGTATATATTTTTCCTTTTACTTACTATACTGTGAATATTTAATATTTTATTGTATTGATACTTTTTAAAATTTCTTATTATTGGACATTTAGGTTATTTTCTTTACTTTCCAATATTAATCATTACAAATAAAGCATCCTTACCTTCTAGGAAGTTCATTTTAGCCTCTTTTAAAATAAACCTAAAAATTTTATGATTTTATTACCATTTTTTTGTTTAGTTTATTTATTTTGAGAGAGAGAGAGAGAGAGAGAGCAAGCATGAGCAGGGGAGGAGCAGGGAGAAGGAGAGAGGAAGAATCCCAAGTAGGCTCTGCACTGTCAGCACAGAGCCCAATGTAGGGTTCAAACTCACGAACGTGAGATCATGACCTGAGCCAAAGTCAAAAAGTTGGATGTTTAACCAACAGAGCCACCCAGGCGCCCCCCCCCCAACTTTTTTTTTAAATAAAAATAAAATCTTAAAAATAAATAAAAATCAGTTGCCCATATACCCAGTCTTACCATGAGAAAAACATCAGATAAATTCCAATAATGGGACATCCTACAAAATACCCAAGTGAGTACTCCTCAAAATGGTCAAGGTCAATAAAAATAAAGCCCAAGGGGCACCCAGGTGGCTCAGTCGGTTAAGTGTCTGACTTTAGCTCAGGTCATGATCTCACCCTTGGTGGGTTTGAGCTCCACGTTGGGCTCTGTGCTGACAGCTCAGAGCCTGGAGCCACTTCAGATTCTGTCTCCCTCTCTCTCTCTGCCCTTCTCCTGCTCACACTCAATGGGTCTCTCTCTCTCAAAAATAAACAAACATTAAAAAATTAAAAAACAAAAAAAACAAGAACAACAACAAAAAGCCTGAGAAACAACAACAGCTAAAAAAAAGTCTAAAGAGACATGACAACTAAATGTAATGTGTATCCTGGATGAGATTCTGGAACAGAAGGAAGATATTAGCTAAAAATTAAAGAAATATGAATAAAATATATGGACTTTGTTTAATAACAGTATCGGTTCATTAATTATAGCAAATATGTCATAATAATGTAAGATGTTAATAAAAGGGGAAACTTGGGAGACCTGGGAGGCTCAGTCAGTTAAGTGTCCAACTCTTGATTTCAGCTCAGGCATGATCTCACAGTTCCTAAGTTCAAACCCCATGTTGGGTTCTGCGCTGACAGTGCAAAGCCTGGTTGGGATTTTCTCTCTCTACCCCCTCCCTCACTCGTATGTGCTCTCTCAAATTAAACAAATAAACAGTAAGAAAATTAAACAAATAAAAGGGGGAAACTAGGTCAAGGAGTATACGGGAACTCTACTCGGTTTCTCTTTAAATCTAACAGTTCTTAAAAATATTAAGTCAATTTAAAAAATCATTTGGATCAGGAGCACCTGGGTGGCTCAGTCAGTTAAGCATCCAACTTTGGCTCAGGTCATGATCTCTCCGTTCCTAAGTATGAGCCCCACGTCTTGCTCTGTGCTGACAGCTCAGAGTCTAGAGCCTGCTTCAGGTTCTGTCTCTCTCTCTCTCTCTTTCTCAAAAATAAACGTTAAAAATAATAATAATAATAAATAATAATAATAATAATAAATCACTTGGATCAGTTTGTTTTATGTTCCAAACTTCTGACCCCAAAAGACAGCTCAAGAAGCAAAAACACAACCATGTTTATTACAAATTTTATAAAACTTAATAAAATGACAAGAAGACAAAAAAGGCCCACTTTCTGACATTTTAATTGATACTGGTTATACAGGAAAACTTATTGTTGTTTGCCCTTTAGAAAATACTTTTAAATTTTCACTTCACTTCCTAGAAAGAACAGATAACTGAAGTTTTTACCAAACCCTCTACTGGTTTTTTAATAGCCTCTACAATCAATCAATGTACCTCTTACACATGCATAGAACCTAGATTTATTCCTTTTGAGTCAGGCCTTTGCAGAACTAAGTTTCCCTTTTTACTACTACAACTCTCAAATGTTTGGCCTGAGGACCCCCTAAAACTCTTAAAAATTAAGGACCTCAAAGAGCTTTAGCCTATATGTCTATTCACTTTTATTACAGTAGAAATTTAAGAATGTTTTAATTTATTTAATAATAAGCAAAAAATAGAAGAGTGGCATTGTGTTAGTTTGCATATATTTTGCAAGTCTCTTTAATGTCTGGCTGAACAGAAATAAACTGGATTTTCATATCTTCTATAGTCAATCAGCTGTAGAATACTGCTTGGTTAAAGCATACCAAGAAACTCTGGCTAAAAATATTTAGTCAAAAAGAGGAAGTTCCCCTTGGATCTGCTGGAAGGATCCTGTGCACCCTCCAAGAGTCAGTCCTCAATCCAAACCCTTGAAAACAACTGTCCTAATAATCTTAATCCCTACAGAAATCCCATCCAATCCATCCCTCCATGGAACTCTATCCATCCGTATTTTAAAAACAGCATCTCAAAGTGTTTTCTCTATTCACTAACAATGATTTCTTGACCTATTTGTGAAATGCCAACATTTTTAAAAAAGGTATACCAATGAGGCACCTGGGTTGCTCAGTTGGTTAAGCGTCCACCTTCAGCTCAGGTCATGATCTCATGGTTCGTGGGTTCAAGCCCCGCATCGGGCTCTGTGCTGACAGCTCAGAACCTGGAGCCTGCTTCAGATTCTGTGTCTCCCTCTCTCTCTGCCCCTCCCCTGCTCTCTCTGCCCCTCCCCTGCTCTCTCTCTCTCTCTCAAAAATGAATAAATGTTAAAATATATATATATATTAAAAAATAAAAGGTATACTAAATGTCAACCCAGTCATCATCCCTAAAAGTCCTACCACCAAAAAGATCCTGTAAATGCCTGCATAATCATTTGCAAACATACAGGAACGTTTAACAGTTGTACTAAAATATTAAGGACCAAAAAATAATAATAATAAATAAAATAAAAATAAAATATTACAGACCAAGGAGTAAGAACTTTTGTTAAAATTATAACTCCTATAATTGACAGGACCTGGTAAAAGCCATCAGTTTTCAGTTTTACAGAACATGTTATTTAAAAGGATATAAAGTATCCAAGCACTGTTTCTATGGAGGAGCATCTATTAGTAAATGAAAATACACTGGTAAAAGAGAGACATGTCATGATACTTACTTTTTCAAACATTAGTTCCAACAAGGACCTCCTTCACCACTTTTAATAAAACTTAGTAATAATAATCTGTATTTTCAGGACCTCTAAATGACTTCAATTTATAATTGTCAAAAACCACATGAAAATACTATGGAAAATGCTTCCCCTAAACCTCAAAAGCATGGTTTCCTTTCCAGACCGCTTTACAGGAATAATCCAAGTACCATTTTGTTTATAAACAATAAAAATAAGGGGATAACTAGATCACATGAAGACCTTACTCTTCCAAAATGCCCCTAATAGATGTCTACCAAAGTTACCTACTGAAGTGATTCAACAAAGTTTTGGCATAACCCTCAAAGTCTCATCAGGCCTCTCTATATTGGAAGCATCCTTTTAAAAATCACCCAGGATGATCATAAGAAAGATAAATTTCTAGAATAAATCATCTTCCACTCAAATGGGCTGACATGATAGGTCAATCATGAAAATTTAAGAGGAAAACATTATTTCTTTCAAATCATTCACAGACATCTTATAACACAAGTCACCGAATGGAACCAGAAGAAATTTCAGATCCTTCTCCCCTACAGCAATTATAATTGATGCAAATATTACTTCAATATGTCTACACCAAGCCATGTTACAATCAAGTAGCTATTTTGCCACAGTTTCTCCCCCAAGGAAATTTAATATGTAGCTTTGATTCTGTTTTCTTTCATAACTAGGATCCCAGTGAGGAAAAGACAATTTCTGGCAGAAAATTGAGGCTACCAAGGTTAAGAAAAGATGACATACTTCAGACAAAGGTTCCAGAAATGATTTGTCAGGGGAAGGAGTTTAGGAAAAAGGTTAGACTCTGCCCCTTCAACCTTCCCCTCAGCAACACCCAAACCCACCTCGGCACGAAGGGCAGGGAAAGTTAAACATCACACACCCTAACTTTAAGGCCTCATTAAATCTATAAACACATGTTCTACATCTTTAGTACTTAACAAACTGGACACTCCAAGATTCAAAATCAAGGTCACAAAAGGGACAACCGTGACATTAAAAACTGACCTGAGTCTCTAAGAAGATAACAAAAGAATACAAAATTTTGTTTGGTTTGATGTTTCATATAAAGACATGTGGCAATTGTACTTTAAAAAAAAAAAAAGGAAACATAAATAGTAAGCCATACATTTCACCGGATACAAATATTTAACAACTATTTAGCCCTGCCACAATTAACTGCAAGCTGAACATTAAAAGTAGAAATAATTTTAGAACCTGTATGATCCCTAATAGCCATATCTGAAGTAAAAGGCTGAAGCTTGGACCTGAATGGGAATTGCTAGCAAGTGGCTCCATTCATCCCACTGTCAGATTGTTTAATATTTATGTAAGGGCAACCTGCAAGTCTATTCAATATACTGTAATTCTGAACATGCTTCAAGGCTAGATAGATCTTTTTGAAAGAGAAAAGGATCTACTAATGCACAGGCATGCTCAACTTACAATGGTAGATAAATAGGTCTTATCTCCAAAGGTCTTAAAATAAATTTATCCTATGATATATCTCAAACCACACTGGGTATTACTATTACAGAGTTAGCACTATTCACTGCCTTACTTACTTCATATTTATTGCCACATTTAATAATAATTTGATTTAAAAGATAACCCGTTTTAACCTAAAATATGCCAAAGTTCCAGCCTGATAAAAGTGGTCCTCGTTTGAACGGCTGCCTGGTATCAAAGGGACACACACTATAAAAACTCTTCTATTATCTACTTTTCCGGGTTATAAATAAAGGATTTTGCAGCTGTATCTAGAGTTGAGACTTAAGAAAATCATCACCACAAAGTCACAGAAGTCTCAAATACTGGCCCTCAACAAACCTGCTTTTTCCCCTGGCACTTTTCCTGCAGCCTACAACTAGGTCCTCTTCCTTGTGTAAATGTTGGTATTTCTGGAGGGTCTGTCAGATTCTAATCTCATTCTACACCCCTATTTCCTCCCTAACCCTGTCCCAATCCAAAGTCTCCCAAACATCTGAAGCAGCTCCACTCCCCCCTTACTCCATCTACCTCCACATCCCCTCAGCCCTAATCTTCGACCATTTGATACACAATTTCCGTTATTTGTGTACATCACACCATGTAATCTAGTTGCAGATCTTTCTCACCAGTAGACTATATGAATTCCTGTAAATGAAAGCTACTTAATTCATTTCTAATACTCATAACACAATGCCTGGCACTTATTGACATATTAATAAATGTAGTGAACTGAACCCACAACTAAACCCAAGGACCTAATTCATTTCTTCATTCATCAGAGCTGACAAAAAGGACTCCCTTGTTTCTGGTAGTGGAGGTGAGAAATTCTATTAATTCAAAGTCAACAGATAAGAGAATTCCTTATATGAACAGCTGCCTAAACCTCATCAAGAACTATCTAAACCAATAGTTCTTAAACCTAGCTGGGTTTTAGAATGACCAGAGGAGCTTCTTAAAATTCAAATACTTGGGCATCCCATGAGATTCTAATTCCGGGATGGAGCCCAGGATGATTTTGATGGGAAGAGGGCTACAATCTGGGGGCCTAAATACATACTCTTCTAGTTGAACCTGGGTGGTCACCAGGATGATGACTGATGAGCCAGGAGTTTCCATACAAATGAGCCAAGCAACCAACAGTACATGAAATGCGAAGCTCATACATGCTATACTAAAACAAAGAGAGTATATGATTTAAAATTTCAGGGGTGGCTCAGTCAGTTGAGCGTCCGACTTTAGCTCAGGTCAGGATCTTGTGGTTCATGGGTCCAAGCCCTGCGTCGGGCTCTGTGCTGACAGCTCAAGAGCCTGGAGCCTGCTTCAGATTGTGTGTCTCCCTCTCTCTCTGCCCCTCCCCTGCTCATGCTGTCTCTCTTACTCTCAAAAAAAAAAAAAAAACCTCAGGGGCACCTGGGTGGTTCAGTCGGCTAGGCATCTGACTCTTAATTACGGCTTAGGCCATGATCTCAGAGTTCGTGAGTTCAAGCCCCACATCAGGCTCTGGACTGACAATGTGGAGCCTGCTTAGGATTCTTGCTCTCCCTGCCCCTCCCCCACTCACTCTGTCTCTCTCAAAATAAATAAAATTTAAAAAAATAAACATTAAAAAAAATAAAGAAAATTTCATAAATAGGGGCACCTGGGTGGCTCATTCAGCTAAGCATACAACTCTTGACTTCGGCTCAGGTCATGATCTTACAGTTTGTGAGATCTTAGCCCTGCACTGGGCTCTGCACTGACAGGTGGAGACTGCTTGGGATTCGCTCTCTCCCCCTCTCTCTGCCCTTCCCCTACTTGTGTGCTTACACAGACGTCCTCTCCCTTCCTCCCTCCCTCCCCCCACCCCAAATAAATAAATAAATAAATAAATAAATATATATATATATATATATATTTTTTTATTAAAGGAAGAGCAGTGAACTTGGAAGTAAAAAGCAAGGTTTGGAATCTCCTAATTTGTCCTTTAAAAGCTGTGTCACCTTAGATAAGTCACTAAACTTCTCTCAGCAGTTTCCTTACCTATAAAACAGTTCTTAGCAGCAAGAACTAGGTTATAAAAATGTTTCTTGCTGAGCCTATCAGAAAAAAAGGGTAGCCTATACCAGGGCAGAAAATGTATAAGCAGAATTATACAGATATGTAATAATAATAAATATTAATAAAATAAGACATAATTTTCCATCAACTATCTCATGTAATCATAACTGTATCATTACTATGGAAGTAGGATTCAATATAGTGGTTATGTGCACAAAGTCTAGGTTCAAATACTGACTCCACCACTTAATAGTCAGGTGGCCCTAAGAAGTTTAGGCCTCACTATGTAAAGCAGGGCTAGCATTATCCCCACTTTATAATAAGCAGTTTAATGGAATAAACTGAAAATAGGCATGACCCTCTTAAGGCTAGCAGCTCAAAGATAACACGTAAACAATGGAACATACACCACAAACCAAATGTTTTCATTCCTACTCTAGTATTTCCATGAAATCTGTTTTCATTTCCTAGCTAGCTAATACCAACCTCCGAAAACAAATTACCTTGGATCCTAAGTCAAATTCTAAACTCTGTTCCTCTCAAAAAAAATCTTGATAAGCAGTTATATAAGAAAAAGATATATTTTACACATGGAAGATGAGAAAAGCCACAAGATTAGCAATGGAAAAAAAAAATGGTGTGAGAGAGGAACCCAGAAGAATGGGCTGCCATCAAGTACAATTTTTAAAAACCCTAAACCCACACCCTACACAAATCCCTGAAGCCAGCCTCCCACAGGAAAATCTGGTGGCTATTCTCAATTTGTCCAAAATACATCATAATACTGGATAAGAGCCTCTCTGGGAGAAGAAAAAGCTTGGAATACTTGAAATTTTACAAAATGTAAGTTATACTCCAAAGATTCTCTTTGTAGACCTCTCTAATCTCCACCCCTCACCCCTGTCCCACAAATAGATACCAGAATACAGGTGAGCCTGGGTGGCTCAGTTGGCTGAACATCTGAGTCTTGATTTCAGCTCAGGTCATGATCCCAGGGTCATGGGATCAAGCCCTGCATCGGGCTCCACACTATTGTGGAACCTGCTTAAGATTCACTCCCTCTCTCTCTCTCTCTACTCTCTCTCTTTCTGCCTCTCTCCCCTGTTCCTGCTCTCTTTCTCTAAAAATGAAAAAAAAAATTTTTTTTAAAGATACAAGAATACAAATCCTAAGAGATCCTGCTCTCCCCATCTCTTCTCTCAAGTTTTAAAGACTGGCAAAGATGAGACGTTACCATCTGGTTTAAATATCATCAAATGATGAGTTGGTACAACCACACAGAAAATTGAGAGGATCTTGCCTTAAAGAACTTGTAATTATGTGGTTTTGATAGGGATTTGTTCTTCGTTTCTGGAGTTATGAGATTAGAGAAAGATGGAGTATGTACGCCACATAGAAATATGTGCTCAATAAAAGCTCCAACCAAGTGCTCAAAACACACTAAGTTTTAGACTTTAGTTCTCTGAACATTACAATCTGGTCAAGTCAGTGAGATGGCAAGAATTAACACAGGAATGCACAAAAATCTGCCTAGGGCTAAGTAAGGAGCATAGTTCAGAAAAGAAATCTTAGACTAGGTGCATGCTCCCAACTAAAATACTCAACATTCAAAAGCTTAACACTTGTTAGGTATGCAATCAGAGAGTCTTTTTAATACATACAGAAAGCAGTACTGAGGGGCACCTGGGTGGCACAGTCAGTTAAGCATCCAACTCTTGACTTTGGCTTAGATCATCATGATCTCGTAGTTCCTGGGATCGAGCCCTACATCAGGCTCTGTGCTGATGGCATGGAGCCTGTATGGGATTCTCTGTCACTCTCTCTCTCTCTCAAAATAAATAAAAAAACAATCTATTTTTAAAATTTCTTTTATGTTTGTTTATTTTTGAGAGACAGAGCGCAAGTAGGGGAGAGGCAGAGAGAGAGGGAGACACAGAATCCAAAGCAGACTCTAGGTTCTGAGCTGTAAGCACAGAGCCTGATGCAGGGCTAGAACCCACAAACCGTGAGATTATGACCTGGGCCGAAGTCAGGCACTTAACCGACTGAGCCACCCATGCACCCCAAATAAAGTCTATTTACAAAACAATACTGAGTAAACTGCTTGATTCAGGATAAAAACAAAAAAACCACACTAGCAGAAACACAGTATATATGGGTCTACCTAAGAGGTTATGTTATGAGGTCCAATAACAAGACCTATTTGGACAAAAAAAACAGGGAACCCAGGTTTGTATGGGAGTTTTCATTCACTTTATTTTTTTTTTAAGTTTGCCTAATTTTTAGTAAAGAATAAAATATAATCTGGCTCTGTCCTGAGGATCAAAATAAACATTTTCCCTGCCACCTCTTTTACTTCTCTCACCACTTTATAAGTAAAATAATTGTGGAATATTAAAGACTCAATGTACTAACTCAATTTCCTATCTAGCTAGCATTGGCATTATTTAAATTGTTAGGTAAGATATAACGCCCTCCATTTGCAGGGCTTCAACAGCATCACAGCCATCTCATACTAAGAGAAATTAAAATAATTTTAAACATCTCTTAACACAAAGCTCACCAAATACAAACTCCTGCCTATATATACACAGTACACAACACACACATAACACGTGAACCTGCAAATTTTCTGAAATAACATAACAGCTCTACTTGAAAAAGATTTTGATACCACTAATTTTTTTATTTTTATTTTTTTTAGAGAGAAGGGGAAGAGCAAGCATGCACAAGCCGGGGGAGAGGGACAGAGGCAGAGAGAGAATCCCAAGCAAGCTCTACCCTCAACGCGGAACCTGATGCGACGCAGGGATCCATGACCTGAGCTGAAATCAAGAGTCAAAGGCTCAACCAACTGAGCCACCCAGGTGCCCCCTCACTAATTTTTTAAAATCTCACCAATTTTTGAAATATCTAGGAAAATAAATAAATTAATAAGTAAAGACAAGCTTCTACCTAGTCCAGGAGAAGAATTACATTCTATATACTGTAGTTTTGAAGCTAGTTTTTCACTTTTCAAGTTTCACTCTTTAAAAATCCCTTCACTGTAGGGGAAAAGGAGGGATATGTATTTGGCACTAACCCTTGTCTCACTAAACCTGTCCCCATACTCTTCTTAGCAGTGAGCAAATAAAGCTTTGGGATTTAAGCTCCTCGCAATCCATCAATTAATTAATCTGGACAGCAGCCCTAGGTCAGTGTCAGATCCCCTTACAGCAGATGAGAAGGCATACGTTGGGAGAAAAATGACATTGGTCCAAGGTCATGATGGAATTAGAGTCAAGACTCTACTCATTTATTTTTTAAAATCTAGAAACACCATATCCCTTCCTTTACATAATAAAAGTATAGACTTTTAAAAAGTAATAATCCACATACACGCCCCTTGATAAAGCTTATTTTCACCCATGCAAAATATTCCTTAAATTTCACATCTATTGTAAAATAACACATTACCAAGTGAAATGGAATCGACAAGTACTAAAAAGCCATTCATTATGTGATCTTCTGCCTGGTGTTGTTTAACTAGTTTCCCATCTGAGAAATTAAGTTACTATTTCGGTGGGAAAAGCAATTAGATTTTAAGGGGTTATTGACAGAAAATATTTTTCAATGACCTGATTTTTAAATTGTTCCTTTTAAACTTTTGATACCACAGAAATGTTAATCAGCAATTCTGCTACAACAGACACTGCGCCATCAAGGTTGAAAGTCAAACACTACCATTCTAAACAGAAAAGTGAACCTAACAACCTAACCAACAACTCATTAGACCCTTTTGATTCTCCTTTCCTTAAAACTTCTTTTCCAGAAAGGGACTTAACTCTACTTTTTTGGTTACTCCTGACTCCCAGCTCTATTGAGATAGTCTAGCAGATAGATAAAGAAAATGGGCAAATAGAGAACGGAAAGATGCTTGTGGAGAATGCCCTCCAACCACCACCTACTCCAACTACTGCCATCAAACTTCTGGATGCCAAGAGTTGGCCTGAAGACGGTCAAGTTTCTGCACAGGTTCCAACAAATGTGTAATAAAGGAATGAAGCCGCTGTTTAAAACTGAGAAATACAGGATCACCTGGCTGGCTCAGTCAGAAGAGCACACAACTCTTGATCTCAGGGTCATGAGTTCAAGCCCCATGCTGGGTGTAGAGATTAAATAAATAAAAAACTTAAATTTTTTAAAAACTGAGAAATACGATCCCTATCCTAATTGGGCAAGGTGACCACCTTCACTACAGGCTAGAAACCTCATTCCTAACTGCCCAAATCTCACTCGTTCCCTGAATAAAACAAAAGCTAAGCCAAGTTGTTCTTTACAACTAAAGGTCACTAGCTTACTCTCAACCCCACTGCTGCTACTCTGTTTTCTGCTCTCCTATATCCAGGAAAATAGCTAAAGGGATTATATTCTCTATGTTTTTGTGAATGCTTGAATATTTTAATAGAAGAATTTTCATTTGAACTCTTGAAGTGATGGCTCTGGTACAGCAAAGTAATCTTTATATCCAGAAAGAAAGTTTACGTGAAAAAAAAAAAAAAAAAAAGATAAACAGATGAGATGACTCTAGGCCACGTCTAAAGGTGTAAGGTAATGATGCTTTAAGAGCAATGGTCTACAAGGAAAGATTTGAATGTTAAAAAAAAAAAAAAAAAAAAAAAAAGGACTCCTAAGAATGCATTTAGTCAAATTCCACATTTTTGTTCCAAACATCACACAATTATGGAACAGAAAGGTCTCACTGCCCTGGAGGCAGCTTTTCCTCATTAGTCTGGTTCATAAACTTGGGAGTTGTAAAAAGCACCTTCATTATACAAATCATCTAATAGTTAATGACAGAAAAAGCATTTTTGGAAGAACTTGTGGAGATGTACAAAGGTAACATCTCATCTAATTTTTGTCTTTAATTCCATGCTAAGACACAGCTGTTAACAAAAAAAATCCTTGTACGCAGCATACAATTCTTACATCTCAAACAAGTTTCTCACAAATCAGACTTTAAAACCCAGTTACAAGTTTCTCAAACTTTAAGTAATATAAAGCAAAATGGGAGAAGCCCAGCGACATGGCTCTCCCAAAGTACCACTCTACCCACCCACTTACCCCAAAGGGACTCAACACTGCCTCTAGTGATTCCTCTTCAAGTGACCCAAACTCAACAAAAATTTCAGAAACAAAAGTATAGACAGCCCCTCAATTCCCAGTATTTATTCCACTTAACTTTTTTTGAGGTTGGCAATGATCTTCTGCACTTAAAAAAGGTATATTAGCATAATCTCCAGAGAGTATCTTAGCAAGGAAGAAAAAACATCACACCACCAGATCAACACAAATCAAACGGAAAGGTCTGTACAAGGAAGAAAGCAAAGATCTTCTGGGTTCCTGGTTTTTAAAAACCTATATATGGCCTTTGGAAAGAGGTACACAAGTAGGCTTCCTGGAACCTTAAAATCTAGGACCCTAATTAGCACTTTCATGGGGGGGGTGGGAGTGGGGGCACGAGTTTTCCCTTTATCCTCTTCTACAGCCAACTTTTAATGGGGTCCAATTAAGACAACAAGAGGTTACAAAAGTCTAGAAAAAGATCCCATTTACAGCACATAAACCAGAGTCAAATTTTTTATCAAATAGTTTACCATATTTTTTTTCCTTTCTTTTTTTTTTTTTAACGTTTATTTATTTTTGAGACAGAGAGAGACAGAGCATGAACAGGGGAGGGTCAGAGAGAGAGGGAGACACAGAATCGGAAACAGGCTCCAGGCTCTGAGCTGTCAGCACAGAGCCCGACGCAGGGCTTGAACTCACAGACCGTGAGATCATGACCTGAGCCGAAGTCGGACGCTTAACCTACCAAGCCACCCAGGCGCCCCTTTTTTTTTTTTCCTTTCTAAAAGAAAATTCTCTCCCTGGAAGATTTCTGTCTGCCTATTAAAGTATCCTAAGCATCTTGAACTGTTTTTGTGCCCCAAAGTAAACAAATAAATGAGTTCTGCTCCTCTATCAACCAGAAATACTTTTAAGTTTAAGCCAACATACCATAAAGAAAATTCAAGCACCTGAGAGAGACAAAGAATGAAACTGAGAGCTAACAAATTTTCCCTAATTTTTCTTATTATTGTATCTCAGTAACAGAAGAATTCAAACCCTAGCTTTAACACATTTAGTTAACACTTTTCAAAGGCAATTCTCTATTTATTTTGCTCTTTAAAGAGGTTTAGGCTGCATGTTTAAAAACAAGTCCTGTAATCACTGGTAGGGAAATTTTTCCCATGGGGGTGTGAATCTTAAACTGCCTCATGTATTTGTAATATCGCTCACATTCTATTCTAAAAGCCTATTAATTTTGTTGATTAGGTCAACAAAATTACAGCTAGGTGAATAGGTCTGTGGCTCCTAGTGTGACCAATTTACAATTTACCACTGGTAAGATCAAATTTAACTAAACGCCCATTCAAAAACTATAACAAATGAAGTTTGTTTTTGCTTTGTTTAAAGCACTTTCGAACTACATCTGTAGGACTTAATCCAACCTCCTACTAAGTGAGGAAAAAAGTTTTTCTTCTGAGCAGTATAGTCCTACGTTTGTCCTAAAAGGCAGATACAAGTGGGTACAGGGTTTCTTTTGGGGGTGATGAAAATGTCCTAACATTGATTGTGGTGATGGTTTTACAACTCTGTAACTACTTAAAACTACAACTAAAAACATTTTAAATTGATGAATTGTATGGTATATGAATTATATCTAAATAAAGCTGTTATTTTTCAGTAGTCATTAGAAGTTCTTCCTTCATTCAAGGATGTTTCCATTGATAAGCCTTTTCTCCAAATGTTAAGCGGGTCTAAGGTGGCCAAAGAATCACAACCAGAGAAAAATACTGTGACACCAAAGGAAATGGGAAAACAGAGAGGGTTAGGCCAAAGTCAATCAAACCTAAAATTAAGGAGATTGATAGGCTGGAATGAGAGTAAATGAGCTCCATATCATTAACACCTCTAACCATACAAAGAAATGTGTATTTAAGTTCCACCCTGTTCCTAATGGTAGAACCAGCAGGCCTACTCAAAGACGCTGACTATATTAAAACATTTGAGAGTATTACACTTTAGCTATAAAATGAAGGGATCAAACCAACGACCCACAGGAAGTTAAAGTTGAAAAAAATGTGTCTACTGTGCCATCTGGGGTTTGATTTAAATCCCTGATTTTTGGACACTGCCACAGAAGAAATTTGTGGAATCTGTCTATCTGTGGCCAAATGTTAGACATTTGAGGGCAACAAAGAAAGTTATTAAAGCCATCAAATATATTCCGATCAAACTTGGGAGACTCAAAAAAGTATTTACTGAGCAGCCAACTATTTTTTGCCTAATAGTTACACTCCTAAAATTAATCATTTCCAAACACCACATAGCTGCACGGAAGATCTGTCCTTAAAAAGACATCTAAGTACATCAAGAGGAAATGAAAATGCGCATTTTAAAGGTAGCAAAACCAGAGGTCAGATTAATTGTAAACTTAAAAAAAAAATTTTTAAGCCCAGGAAACAAGCCTGGTTATCCTACATGCTCGATGTAATTTGAAAAACATTTATTTCCCTCTTTAAACTTTTAACTCCGGATTTAGCAGTCTTCTTGATTTATTATCCTTTATCACATTTACCTTACTATATTTTCACAAATTTCTGTGAACCCCAAGTTTTCAAAGGAAAGCAGTTTAGGACCCTTACAGAAAGCAGCTATAAACTGAAACTATGTACATACCATTAATTAAAGATACAAAGATAAGAACAAAAGGAAATGGAAGTGCTTTACAATTCTTCCCCTAACCTCCCAACGGACAAATACCAACAGACCCAATCTCCATTTTAACACAGCCACTTGTATTCCAAAAAATTAGCAAACAAAAATCATCTAGAACACAGGCATTATACAGCCATGGCCTTGGACAGTATTTCGTACCTCTTATTTTTTTTGTCGTTGCTTTATTTCAACTATATGAAACCACTTGTTCACAGCTTCCTAAAACAAAACAGTTTCTGAAACAAAGACTGTTTACATCTCTTAAGAAACCTTTGTTCCAACAAGACCCTTCTTCAAGAGCTACAACTTCTGGAAAGATTTCCCTTTTTGTGGTTATATCAACAACAAACTCTTTCCATTTGGCACAGGAGTTTTGTTAAACAAAGGACGAAGAAAGCCCCCCTCACACAAAGGAGGTCCTCCAAAACAGAGCACTGGTTGTGTTTGTAGGTTATTTGTGCCTCTTTAACACCCTTCCTCAGGCAGTAGAATGTACTACTCTCAATACAAAATGGTGGCCATCATGTCTGTCTGACATTCAGAATGGGAAAAGGCAACATGAGCACACATTTTGTAAAGCTTACTATTCCTATCCTAGCCAAGATGAGGAAATGGGTAGCCAAACCTAACCAGAGCCAACACTATCTTTCTGGGAAAGCGCCCTAGGAAAGGCACAGAGTAAGAAAGTAAGATAAAGGGTTTACCCCAGCCCTTGTACACCACAATACCAACATGGAGGACAACTCTCACTCCCAGGAACCAGACTTCACACATTTTGGTTACCAAGAACTTAATCAAGTTGCCTCATTTCTGAATAAAATCCCACTAATGCAAATGTACAATATCCACACTCACCCTTCCTAGCACATGACATAAAACTAAACTGCTAAATGTCTGAAACATGACCTATTCTTCAAGAATTAAAACCTTGGCTCTAATCAGCTCCGGCTGTAACTTCTGCAGGCCCCTTTGCACTCTAGAAGAAATGCACGTCCCTTAAGCAACAAGAATCAACCTTGTCCACTTGAGAGAAATGGCTCTATTTTCAAACATTTCCCCCATACTAGCTGACCAGTTATTTTCTGCCGCATAGATTTCATCTTCATTTTCAAACTTGTCCAAGAAAAACCAAAGTATGGTGTCCGCGTTTTAATTTTGGGGGGAGGGGGAAGGGCGACGGGAGAAACGACGTATTAAGAGATCTCCCTCAAAACTGATTTCCAAACCCTAATGACTACATATAGAACCCCTGCAACTCCAAATGTCATTACAAAGAGCGAGCTTAAGAAAGAAAGGGATGGGAGGGGGGAATCTTCCTCCAATGGGGGTGGAAGTGGGGGTGGAGTGGGGGGCGGGGAAGAGTGGGGAGAAGATTCTTAAACTGTAGGAAAGGCAGTTAAACATCCTTCCCAACGGTCCCGGCCCGTCCAACCGTACTTTAGGCCAACTCGGACTCCGACCATCCGCAAGGTGGGCAAAAAAACAGGGGTGTCGACGCGCACCCAGTTCCAGCCGGGGGTGGGGGGCGGGCGTGGGGGCCAGCGGAGGGCCGGCCGGGCTCTCCTCAGCGAACGTTGGAGCCAACGTTGGAGCCGTTAGGGATGACTTCAGCAGCACCCCACCCCTCACACACACAGCCCCCAGGCCCGAGGCGCTTTAGGCACGGCTCGCAGGGCTGAAGCGGGGCTGCATTTCAGCCTCCGGGGGGGGGGGGGGGGCGGGGGCGCGGGAAGTGCGCGTTAAGGCTTCGCAGGTCTCCCGGTCTGACATGTCCCCCTACCGCACGGCCTCGCCCCCCACCCCACCAAGGCAGCCGAGACCTCCCCGGGGAGCCGAGCGGCCGGGCCAGAAGTCGGGTGTGTGCGCGGCCGGGCGGGCCCCGGACCCTCCGCCGCCGGTCCTGCTCCCCACCACCCCCAAGTGCCCCCCACACACTTACGCCCCCCACAACACCTCGGCTCCGGGGCCGGCCCCGCGGCTCCTCCCCGCCCCCCGGCAGCGCTGGACGCCCCCTCCTCGAGCCCGGCCCGGGGAACAGCAGGAAGCCCGGAGCCCGGGGGGCAAGGGGGTGCCCCGGCCCGCAGGGTGGGGCGCCCAGGTGAGGGCCGCTCCGGGCCGACGCCGCCACCACACAAAGGACCAGGGGCTCCCGCCGCCATATTGAAAACTTTCCTCCGCGCACGACAACTCGCAAGTCCCCCACCCCCACCCAGCACACACCCCCGCACCCCGGGGGAGGAGGCGAGCCCCGGCCCGCCGAGCAGCGCCGGGCCCGGCGCCCGCCCTCCTCGCCCGCGCCGCCGCCAGCCTCCGGCAGGAAGCACCCCCTCGCCCACCCCGGCCGCCACTCCATCCGGAACCGAACCCGAACCCCCGGCCGGGCCGCACACCCGTCCGCTCGGGCCGCGCGTCGCCCGGGGGCCCTCGGGGTGGCACCGCCGAAGCGCCCGCTCTCCCACGCTCCTCATCTCCCACCCTGAAGAAGCCCCGTCCTCCTCCCCCGGCCTCAACTCCGACCCCGGGGCAGCCCCAAACTTGACGCGGCCTCCGGGGCGACCCCCGCTCCCCGCCCCCCGCGCCTCGGGCCTCCCCGGCCCGCGCGTCCTACCTCCCTCCCCCAGCCGCGAGCAGGATCCGGGGTGCCGGCGTGACTCACCGGCGGCGGCCGCACCTTACAGATCCCAGTCTGCTCGGCTATGGGCCGGATCTTGTGGATGAAAGCGAAGGGGTCCGCGAACTCTTCCCAGCTGGGCTCGAAGACCGGGCACTCGGGGGGAGGCAGGAACTCGCCCAGCGGGCCCGGGCCCCCGAGGGGCAGCGCCGGGCGCGGGCCCGGGGGCAGCGCGGTGGCCGGCTCCATCACCGCGGGTCGGGCACGGGCGAGGGCAGGGTGGGCTCCGGAACCGCGGCGGCGGGCTGCGCTGGGTCCGAGACGGGTGCAGACGCGACTCCGGCAACGGCAAGTCCTACTTGTACTAGCAACGGCAGCACCTTGGGCTTTTTCAGCCTTCCTCCGACGACGTCTTGCCGCTAACCCACGCCGTGCGCCTCCGCCGCCACGGCGAGGAAAAAGAGTCCCACCCCCACCCCCACCTACCCCCACCCCGCGCCGAGCTCCCGGCCCCGCCCCCGAATCGGGCGGGGCCCGGGCCTTCGGCCTCGGGATGAAGTTGATCCTTACGGTCCAGTTGAGCTAACATTTATTGACC
The DNA here is from genome assembly GCF_023721935.1 of Panthera uncia. NCBI lineage: Eukaryota > Metazoa > Chordata > Mammalia > Carnivora > Felidae > Panthera > Panthera uncia. The sequence continues at coordinate 40,231,212 of NC_064813.1, forward strand.
ATTTACTACGTGCCAGAGTTCCTTCCCTCAAGAAGTTAATACTCTGGTGGAGAAGATCGGACACATAAATGGATTATATCAGTCATGTCAGTACACTGTGGTAGGTGCCATGACAGAAGTATATACACTTAGTAAAACCTGGGGAGGGGCCGAAGGTATTTGGCATAATGGGGAAGGATTTTCTAGTAGGGGGACCGGCTTGAAAGTAAGAACAAAATGGAGGTGAGAAAACACTAGTTATAATGTTAATAATAAGCTAACACTCTTGAGCACTTGCATATCCTGGGCACTGTTCTAAGTGCTTTGCATAATTAATCATTTAATCTACACAACAACCCTTTAAGGCAGGTACTCTTACTTCCATTTTACAAATAAGGACAGTGAGGCACAGGTTGTTTAAGCAATTTGCCCAAATTCACACAGCTAACAAGTGATAGAGACTCTATCTTTTGGAATGAGAGGTGGTACAGAGAAAAGAGTGGTCCGGGAGCAAAATAATGGCAAGGTTGAGTGTGAGAGAAGCCAAACACTTTAAAAACAATCCAGTTGAGAAACTATGGTGCCTAAATTAAGGCAGCAGTGCTATTCATTCGGAAGAATGCATGCAAATGTAGGAGATAAAATTAGGACATAGTGATAAATTGGGGAAGGACACTAAGGTATCCAGGCTGATTCAGGTGTCTAGGTACATGCCTGAATGGTTGCTGGTGCACGGGCATTGCCAATGCATTTCCCTAGATTATATAAATGAGGAGGTATGAGGAGGGAGATCATGTGTTCACTTCTGGATATGTTGAGTTTGACGTGTCTTCGGTACAGTTGGAAATATCCAACAGGCTGAATAGTATAAATCCGAAGGGGAGAGATCAGAAATAGAGATGTAAATCTAGAGTTATTAGCATATGACTGATAGCTATTAATTATCTAATGCTAATCTAATACTGTGTGAAAGCATTGTTGTAAATGCTTTGCGTGTATTTGTGTATTAGCTCATTGAATCTACACAACCATCCCGTTGGGTAGGTACTATTACCCCTATTTTGCAGAGCAAGCAATGGAGGCACAGAGAGGTTAAGTAATGTTAAAAGATAAGAACATTTTTGAGGCATGGGTGGGGTGTGTGTATGTAGGGTGAGTGCCTAGTGTCCTGCCCAGGAAAGGGGAGAGAGGAAATTTAACAAGTAGGACCTCAACACTAAAAAGATCTCTTTCATCCAGAAAGCAGCCAAACCCATGGAAGTATTATTTGGACCAACAGCGTCCTAGCTCTGTTTTCAGATTCACCTAGATGAAAGAAGTCTCTCTTATCCTTAAGGGTTCTTCAAGTTAAAAAGTGGGGAGGAGAGAAGCCTCCTCTTCAACAAACTCTTCCCAGAGATACTTGGCCCCATGTTTTGGGGCCCCATGTTTAAACTGTTTGTTTAAAAAGGGCCTTGCAGAAGGTACTCCTTTTCTTGGCTCTCTAGGGCTTCAGACCTACATAAACCTTTTTTGCTCCCCACTGCAACGGAGACTTAAGCCAAGGGACAGCTGGCATCCTACTAGAGAAAAAGTCATCAATGTAAGATAGAGATGAGATAAAATTATAATAAAATGTCAATGGTAGAACCTAAGTGGTGGGTGTAGAGGAATTTGCTGCAAAATTTTTTTAACTTTGCTGAATATTTTAAATTCTTCCATAATAAAATGTTGGGGAGAAGAATCGTTGCTGCTCTTTGCCATGGGTGTATTTGCTTTTGAGGGTTTTGCTGCAGTTGATTTCCTGTCATGTGCTCTTTCCTGGGAGAACGTCAAGACTATTTTCACACTTAACATTGGCATCCTTCAAGCCGGAGAAGTATAACTTTGAGAAAAATTCTAGACTTGTATCAGTAATGACTATTAACTGAGGTGCACAGGAAGAATGAGCCTGGGATAATCTTTCCCAATCCTCAGCCGTGTACTAGAACTCCCTCACGCTCCCAACTCCCAAGCTCTCTCCATTTCCGGTATTGACCCTAAGTGATGAGATTTTGTTGCTCCCAGATCTGGCAGCAGCTGTTTGGCTCCCCGAGGACCCGATGTGACGTTGAGGGAGGGGGCGGTTGCCAGGGTAGTCAGGGGAACCTAGGGACCCAGAGGGCTCTCCGGGAAGGCGACAACTCCCCCCGCCCCGCAGAAGACGCTTCCCTTGCCCTTTATGATGTGTGTTTACATGGGCGGAGGGATCCCTCCCCAGCTGACAGCCACACCGCGGCCGGCTCTTCTTTTTTTAAAGAGCCTAGCCACAGGCAGTGATTGGCCAAGGCCAGGGCCGCATCAGCCTCCGGGGGCGGGGCCGGGGCCGCATTGTCTCGTCTGGGGCTGGCCGGACGCCCCAGAGGCCGGACCTGGGCAACCCCGGCTCGGAGGTCCCGGGGCTGGATCTCCCGGAGGCCTTGGGAGCGAGGCCTGGGCGGGGTCCGGTTTGGCTTGCTCGGGGAGAGCGGGGTTGGAGCCCAGGCAGCCGGAGCGGAACCAAGCCCCGCTCCGAGTGCCACGTCTCCAGGAACCCCCTCCTTACTTTTGGACAACACTCCGCCCCACCCGGGCCGCCGTCCCCCAAACTACCCCTATTTGTGCTGCCCCAGATCCTTTGGACACATCCTCAGGGGGCTCCGTCCTCATCCGCCCCCTCCGTCCGCAGGCCTCACTCCGCGAGCCCGCCCCGCCCCCGGCCTGCGCCCCAGATCTGCAGCCTTCGCCCCTAGATCCGCCCGCCTGGTGATGAGGCGCTCCCCGCGTTCCTTCCGGTCTCGGCGACCGGACGACCACGCTCCAGGGTTGCGAACTAGGGGAGCCACTTTCTCCCTTCCCCTCCCACCTCCAGCCGCCAGTCCCCCGCGCTCTCCCGGGGGACGGGGCTCCGGGACGGAGGGCCGGCCCGGCTCCCCAGCAGCCTGGGAGGGGGCGGTGGCCCGCGCAGCACGTAGCGCACGTGTAGGGGCAGCTCTCCACCCCCTCCGCAGCCCGCGGCCTCCGACCACTCTCCCGGGCTCCGGGTGTCTGCGGTACGCCTGCCTTCCGCCCCGAACCCCCAGTGTCTGCGCCCTCCAAACACTGCACCCCTTCTCACACCACCCTTCCCTTCCCAGCCCTGCTGATCCTCTCCTCTCTTTCTCCCTTCCCCCCAATTTCCCCAATGCACGGGCCTTTCCTCAGACTTCACAGTTTGTCTCAGCTCCTCCGATTCAATGCCATCTTCTCTCTCCCCCACCACTTTTGGTGTCCTGGAATGTTTGGTGTCAGATGTCCCCTGTGGAAACCCACAGTCCATGAGATCTCGAGATGAGCTGCAGCCTGTTTGGCCTCCCTGTTTTATTTATTTCGTGTACTCCCACAGCGTCTCGTTACTACTCTCTGTTACTGCAATCATAACTCAGGATTTGTCTTTTTAACACTGCCCTCTTCCCTCACACCCGCCTCTCCTCCGGATTGGAGCCGCTGGAGGGAAGGAGTAATGGTCTCTAGCCCTAGCACCAGGCACGTGGTAGAAACTTCACAAATATTTGTTCAAGGGGAAGGGAAGTGGCCTTGAGTGTCTGTAGCTCCTACTGGCTGAGGATGGAGCTTTGGACAGGACAGGAGAAGCATCTGGTTGCTCAGGTGAAGCAGGAAGAGATCTCACAATAGATCAGTATGTGGGGGTGGGGGAGCCCACATAGTGGGATAAACCCATCTTCCCCCATTCCCTGCCATGCTCGTTTCCCAGGAACCAGCAAACCCTCCTCCTCTGCTAGACTTGTCTCTTGTGTGGGACTTCTGTGTTCCCTATTCTGCCCTACCCCCAGCTGTGGGGACTGTCTTTTCAGATCAGCTCATCCCACGACAAGGGTCTCATCTCTGGGCTTCTGTCCCTGGGAAGTTGGGTCTGGATCCTGGGGAGACACCTGATAACTAAATCCCCATCTTCTCCTCCTTCCCATGTTTTCTTCCTCCCCAGTTCTGGGATCCCTTCTCTGCTGACTCAGACCAAGGGGATCCAGGGTTCAGCGCTTTGGTTGACCCGGGTGTGAAAGGTGTGAGGCCCAGGAGCTAGGCCCTTGCCTGGGCCCCATCCCCAGGGAGCCTCCAACAGACACTGGCAAGTGGGGCAGTTCCCACGGTGTGTGGCCAGCCCTGCCCATGGGGTGGGGAGGGGCAGAGTTACCCACACAGGGCTTCAGGGTGTTTCCTCCCCTTCTGGTTGGACCACTTTAGAGGCCCTAGACTCTTTCTCAGAGCAAACTTGTGCAGAGAAGCTGAGAGGCAGAGGGAAATTCACGTTCCCTGTTCATCCTGGGGCGCCACCACCCCAACTAAGGTCTCTGGACTGGGGCACCCCTCGCAGCATGCCCTATGGCCTTGGATAGTTGGAATGTTTGGAATTCTCTGTGTCCAAGATGAAAGTCTTCCAACACAAAGAAAATGGCTTCTACACTAATTATGTCAGAACTTCTGGAAGCCCTACCGAATCTCCTACGCTCATTTGAAATTCAGTGTTGACCAAATCCGGTTGAGTGGCCAACACAGGGTCAGACACGCTAAATGCTAAATGGTAATTCTTTCTTCTCTCCCCTGGAAGGAAGGGGTGATATATGAACAACCTGAAATACTGTTCTAACATGAATAAGACAGGGTCAGTGGCTGGGGGCCCGTAGTCTCTTAGACGTATCAACACTATGAGGTAGGGGGGTTTCAGTGTCATCGCCTTTCAGATGGAGAAATTGAGACTCGGAAAGGTTAATTAGCCAAAGCCACACAGATAATAACAGCGTTAGGACTAGAATGATGATCCTAAAGCCTTTGATCATCCCCAAACATCAAGGTGATTTCTCTAAAGCTGAGAATCTCACACCCGCTGCCCCTTAACCTGCCAACATGTATCCATTTCTCCCCTAAGCCTCAGTGGCTTCACACTTCTTGACTGTGAGCTCCAGTACTTTTGTTTATATACCAAGAGTTTCACAAAAGTTTCACAAAACGTTACTGGCCCTTACACAGTGATACACAAACATGCTGATCGAGACCCATGAAGCTGGTTTTATAACCCATGAACGGATTGCGGCCTCAGTTTGAAAAATGCTGCTCTGTAGCTAGTTTTTTGTGCTGAGTGGGCAGCTTTCAAGATGATCTAGACCAAGCAGTGAGTTTTCTCTACTGGTACCCGTATAATCTTACATTTTGGCCACTGCCCCTCCCCCTTCATGTCTTCTGTAAGTCCTCCAGAATATGGACTACATCATATACAAAATCAGTCATCAGCTCTTTTCTCTTCCGTCTGTTTTTCATTGCAATCGATTCATTTTCCTCCTACCCCTGACCACAGCACTTGAACCCCAGGGATCACTTTGTGCCTCATATTTTTAGCACCTTATCCCAGACAGGTGCCTGGTATAAAACCAGGATCTAGCATGGTCTTTCAGTCTCCCAAGACCTGACTTGGAGCAGTGGCCAAAGGCTCAAATGCCTACAGGGGGCAAGGTAAATGAGGAAAGTCAGCCAGGTAGAGTAGGAAACTGAGAATGCACGTCTGGCTACCAGGGCCATCACTAATCAGGCCAGGGTGGCAGCAAGTTGCAATTTTTCAAGAGAGGCCAAAAGTCTAGGTTTTTATGCAAGCTCCCTTAATTTTTAATTTTTTTAACGTTTATTCGTTTTTTTAATTTTATTTTTTTAAATTTACATCCACATCAGTTAGCATATAATGTTTATTCACTTTTTTGAGAGACAGAGACAGAGCACAAACAGGAGAGGGACAGAGAGAGAGACACACACAGAATCTGAAGCTCCAGGCTCCAGGCTCTGAGCTGTCAGCACAGAGCCCGACGGAGGGCTCGAACTGCGAACCGTGAGATCACGACCTGAGCCAAAGTTGGATGCTTAACCGACTGAGCCACCCAGGCGCCCCAAGTTCCCCTAGTTTCTACATATTCAATCTTCAAACAAATTTTTTTTAAAAAAAGTGTGTGAGCCAATCAAATAAGCTTGTGATCAGACCATGTTCTGTGTGGAGTCACCTGCTCTGGAGAGGCTAGGGGGATGATGCACTTCAGACCTTCAGAAAGAACAATGGTTGCCAAGGGAGCACTAGCTGAGGCACCCAGAGAGAAATGGTGGAATGGAGGTGGGCTCCTGCTCCATCCCTACCCTGTGGGTCAGGTTCAGCCTCCTAGGCTTAAAGGAGAACTCTGACTTCCAGCAAAGTCTGGAGCCCACACCCAGGACATACGATAGCAACAAGCACAGTGTCATAGATGGCCGACCCATAACTGCAATGTTGATGAGGGACCTGGGGGGTGTCCTTGCTTTTTAATATTTCCTCCCTCCCTCAACTTTTTGCCTCCTCTAAAGCCCTCAGAGAAGCGGAAATCAAATGACAAGCTATGGAAAGGTTCTCAAAGTGCTGTGCATCAGTGTAAGAATCTACAAGTAAAATTGGGGTGAAGGCTTAGGAATTAAAGTTAGGCGGACCTCCCAGATATGAGGGAAAAGAGGACAGTGCCGTCATGGTTGAAAATGATACTTGTTCCTTATAATAAAAAAGCTAACATTTATTGAATGTTTGCCATGTGCTACGCATTTTTGTGTGAATGATCTCTTAAAATCTTCTTAAGAACCCTTGAGAATGGGCATCATTTTAATCTTCATTTTCTAGATGAAGGACTGGGATTCAGAGAGGCTGAGTCACTTAGCCAAGGTCACATAGCCAAGAAGTTTAGCAGAACCAGGTTCTGCCCAGGCTGTCTGAGTCCAGAATCTGTGCTCTTAACCATCACCCACATATTGCCCTCCCCTGGTACACCGCACAGTCCTGGCACTGAGGTGTCCCTGACACCTAGCACAGTGTTTGTTGAAGAAATACATGGTCACTCACCGTTGTCACATAATGCCTGACAATTAGTGAGTTTATAAATACTCGTCGAGCATGTTCTCTGGGCCAATTACTATGCAAAGTGCTGTAGACATAGCATTGAATCAAACGAAGTCCCCGCCTTTCAAGGACTTATATTCTAGTCTAGTGGATAGAGACAGACAATAAACACATACAGGTAAGATGGCTTCTGGTAGAAATCAATGCTAAGGAAAACAGGATATGTGATGGAGTGATGGGAGGCTGGGTGGGAGGCGTGGTGAGTGGCTATTTTAGGCACAGTGACTGCAGGCAGGAAGAGCATCTGGGCTCACATTTGAACGTTGGGAAGAAGATGGATCTTGAGACCTTACAGAAGATAGTTCCAAGAAGAGGAGTACCATATATGGAGACCTGAGTCCGCAAAGAGCTTGAAATGTCCAAGGGATGACGCTCCTCCCCCCAAGAAAGCCAATGGGTCAGGGGAGATGAAGTCAAAGAGGCAGGCAAAGGGCTAGATCAGACAGGATCTTGTAGGCCATGGTCAGGAGTTTGGGTTTCATCTTACTTTCAGCCACAAGTCATTGGAGAATTGTAGGCCAGGGAGGGATAGCATTTGCTTTGCAATTTTAAAAGGTCTCTCTGACTGCCATGTGGAGAATAGATGACAGGAGAATGAGGGCGGAGGTGAGGAACCAATTAGAAGGTGTTTGCAATAGTCCAGGCAGGAGACGACTGTGGCCCAGACTCATGTGGTAGTGGTAGAGGTGGTGCGAAAAGGTCATGCTGTGGATACATTTTGGAGGAAAGGGTAACAGGACTGATTAGATGGAACGTAGAGTGTTCAAGGGAGAGAGGCACCGAGGATGGCTTCTAGATTTTTCCCCTGAGTAAATGGGCAAATGGTGGTGCTATTTAGGGAGATGGGGAAAGCTTGTGGAGGAAAAGATCGGGGATATAGGGGGGCGCCTGGGTGGTTCAGGCTGTTAAGTGTCTGACTTCAGCTCAGGTCATGGTCTTACAGTCTGTGGGTTCGAGCCCCGTGTCAGGCTCTGTGCTGACAGCTCAGAGCCTGGAGCCTGCTTGGGATTCTGGGTCTTCCTCTCTCTCTGCCTCTCCCCAACTTGTGCTCTCTCTCAATAATAAATAAGTAAACTTTAAAAACTTATTTAGGGGCGCCTGGGTGGCTCAGTCGGTTGAGCGCCGACTTCGGCTCAGGTCACGATCTCACGGTCCGTGAGTTCGAGCCCCGCATCGGGCCCCTGTGCTGACAGCTCAGAGCCCGGAGCCTGTTTCAGATTCTGTGTCTCCCTCTCTCTGACCCTCCCCCATTCATGCTCTGTCTCTCTCTGTCTCAAAAATAAATAAACTAAAAAAAAAAAAAGTTAAAAAAAATTAAAAAAAAATTTATTTAAAAGAAAGATTGGGGATATATGAAGATCTATGTTTCTGTTTTGACTCTGTTAAAGCTGAAATACCTTTTATTCATCTAAATGGAGATGTTCAATAGTCAAGTAACCTGGAGCTCAGGACAGGAGTCAGGGCTGCAGACAAGATCTGCCCTGGGTCATCAGCATGTGTGTATATCTCTGTATATGCCCACAAGCTTATATACTTAAAAGCCTAGGGGCGCCTGGGTGGCTCAGTCGGTTAAGTGTCCGACTTCGGCTCAGGTCATGATCTCACGGTCCGTGAGTTCGAGCCCCGCGTCGGGCTCTGTGCTGACAGCTCAGAGCCTGGAGCCTGTTTCAGATTCTGTGTCTCCCTCTCTCTCTGCCCCTCCCCTGTTCACGCTCTGTCTCTCTCTGTCTCAAAAATAAATAAACGTTAAAAAAAATTTTAAAAAAAGCCTACAGATATGGAATAATGTATACACACACACACACACACACTCACACGCACACATATATTGTATATATGAAGATAGTTATACACACACATGCATGTATAATATATAGTACTTAAAACCATGGGACTGGGTAAGATCACCCAAGGAGAGCATATAGGAAGAGAGCCAAGGACTGAGTCCTAGGATCCTCCTCCATTTACAGGTTGGGAAGAGGATGAGCCAGGAAAGAAACAGAATGGTCAGTGCGGGCAAGAATGATGTTAGGGAAGAAAGCATTTCAAGGAGGAAGTAGTCAACCATGTCAAAAGTTACAGAGAGGTTGAGTAAGATGAGAGAAAACGTGAAATGAAGTGGGGCTAAATAATAAAGGCAATGCTCTCAAGGAGTTGTGCTGCATTGGGGTTCCAGAGGAGTGGGCAGAATTTGGACAGAACATGAATTTAGAGAGGAATTCTGCTTTTTTTTTTTTTTTTCTCCCCATTGGGAGATAGTAGAGCTCCTGGTCAAGATGATGGGAATGGTCCAGCAGAGAGGGAGTAGAGGGTAACGCAGAAGAGAAAGAGGGTCATTGCAGGGGTGCAGCACCCTGAGCCGGTGAGGGGGAGTGGGAGTCAGGGCACAACCCCCTGAGGAGGAGAGTGTGGAGTTGAGGTTCAGGGAAGTGGAGGGCATGGTGGAGGGGAGGTTTGATAGTTCCCCGTATCTCTTTTCTCTGTTAAAAGATGCTGATGGTGGGGCGCCTGGGTGGCTCAGTCGGTTGGGCGTCCGCCTACGGCTCAGGTCATGATCTCACGGTTTGTGAGTTCGAGCCCCTCGTCGGGCTCTGTGCTGACAGCTCGGAGCCTGCTTCCGATTCTGTGTCTCCCTCTCTCTCTCTGCCCCTCCCCCACTCAAGCTCTGTCTCTGTCTCTCTCAAAAATAAATAAGCATTAGAACAATTGTTTTTAATTAAAAAAAAAAAGATGCTGATGGTGGTCTTTGGAATGAATAATAATAGCTGGCAATAATTAAGCACACGCCGCTCCCCTGTAAGGCCGGCACACGCATCCCTGCGATGGTAGGGGAGTAGGTGGCGAGGACACAAGGATAACATCACAGAGGGAGCTTAGCTCCAAGCCGGAATGCTGGAGAGGCCTCAGGTTGCTCTGCCTGGCCTCGCCTTCTCTGTCATTACACCTGAGTGACTGGCGCTCCGCACCCCAGCTCCTCTTTTTCTCTCTCTCCTGCCTCTCCCAGAAGTCCGTGGGACTCACGGGGCTAAACGAGGGCAGTACTCTGGCTGTGACTGGTAAATGACACAGGAGGTGCAGAGGAGAACTGAGCTATGGCTGTGGCAGTGAACTCCTTCAGCTGTCATTGTAGAGCCTTTTTAATCAAGGTATGTGTCCTTGTATTTTTGTCCTAGAGAAAAGAAGCCCATCTCCTTGACATCAAGTGCTTTGTAACTGAATCACCTAAGTGACTCAAAGTCCTGACTTAAGGAAACCAGGTAAGAAAAGTTTACTCTGTGAAGCCTTCCTACCATGTATAAGTTTTATGTTTATAATTCTTATCAAGAAGCTAAATGGCTATGGGAGAGAAGTGTATTAACCTCTATCAAAATGCTGCACTGGCAGGATCCAGAAAACAGGGAGATTGGAGAATATTATAGCCTCAGGAGCACAGAAATTATCAATTGCAATTTCTTTTCTTTTGTGTACTGACTGTATAAGGGGACAGAATCAAGAGCAGGTGACAAGGCATATTAAAACCTTTCCTTTGATCATTTAGAAACAACCAGGGAAATACATTCTCACCGGAGAAAAGGCACTAACAGAGGAAGAGAGCAGTAGACAAGTGCTTTTGAGGCTGAATAAGCCTGAAGTCAAAGCTCAACATTCATGAAAGGATTTTTTTCATTCTAAGTTAACAGATTCACGTTCTGATCAAGGTATGTGAATGAGATTAAAGGTTGGAATAAATTAAGGATATCCTTTATTAAAGAGTAATAAAGGCACCACATTGCTTAGTATTTAGCAATACTTTAAGTTCAGCTATTTTATTTATTTTGAGAGAGCGAGCGAGCAGGGGAGGGGCAGAGAGAGAAGGAAAGAGAGAAACCCAAGCAGGCTCCACACTGTCAGTGCAGAGCCCAGTGCAGGGCTCGATCATGATCTGAGCCGAAATCAAGAGTTGGACGCTTAACCGACTGAGGCACCCGGACACCCCAAGTTCAGCTATTTTAATAAACTGGCTTTTGTTTAAAAAAGCAAGGGTAGGTGGTGGCCATCTGTTTCCTAAGATAAAGGAGCCTCATCACTGAAGCCCCAGTTGACCTTTATCATTTTGAAAAGGGAAAGCTTTGGGAAAGTTGAATCTCCAAGCAAACCTATACAGAGAAAGCAACACAAGCCACAGGACAGGTGACCTTCCTTCTTTAAGTCAGGGAATAAGGCTATATTCCATCAGGTCCCCAACTCAGATAAGAAGGCAGGCTTTGGAAATAAGTTAACAATGATGAAGAGGAAGGATATAATATGGGGGATTGTGAGGGGGAAAGCTTCCAGGAGACAAAGGAGAAGTTCTAGGCATGGATGGATGGATGGATGGATGGATGGATGGGGAGAGTCCCCAGCTGCTTTACATGTTGACTTTTTGCTATAGGAACCGTATCCCATGCGACACCATGCGGTGTTCCATCAGGCGCGGCATCATAACCTCAGTGGGCATTGGATTCCTGTGTCTCCTCGTCACTTTGAAAGCCCCCAGGGAAACTGAAGATGTTCAAAACGTGATGGCTTTCAAAGGCCAAGTAGCAACCCTTGTTCTCAGTGTGGGAATTGAGGATGTAGGGAGGGGATGGTGCGGACAGGTAGATTCTCAAAGCACCTGCTCCCTTGCACCTGCGAGCAGGAAGCTCCAAAGGGAGTTGGGATATGAACCTGGACCCATCGGTCCGTAAAGAAGCTGCTCCCCCAACCCCAATATTTGTTAAGGTAAGGAAGAGAGCAAATAGTGCTCGAGCCCTCATTGCTTTGGCCAGTGGTCAAGCATCCTGAGAATGTGCTGGGCTCACTCTAGGGAGAGTTTCTCTTTCCTGGAAAAGCTTATGAGAATCCTCTAGGGGGCTAAACACTCTTCTTTTTATGAAAGGAGGTACATGTATTGCTTTTTGTCAATGATCTAGGAGGACAGTTATGGCAAAAGAAAAGATGTGAGACTGCTGGAAGGCTGGCAGAATCATACCTTCCAGTATATTAAGACAATTCAGCAGAGAAGAAAGAGTGTGTTCCAAGGAGGGGACTGGGGTACCCTGAGGGAAGTAGGGACATCAAGAGAAGGTAGCTAGGCAGGAAAGAAGAAGGGAGAGGAAAAAAGGCAGGACTGCTCCCAGGAATATTGGAATCTGGCAGACAGTTCAGGAACAAGGAAGAAGGAGGGAAAAGATCATTGTTACAGGAAGGCAGAGTCACCGGATTAGAGAACATTTGGATTAGAAGGGGCCTTAGAGCCATAGTCCAAATCCCTCAGTTTTGTGAATCAGGATCTAAGCTCAGGAGTGAAGGGACTTGCTCGAGGTCACACAGTCAGTGGTGGAACTGAGACAAGAACGTAGGGCCCTTGACTTATGGGGAAGCTCTTTTCCTTTCACCTAAAGCTGAGCTTTGGGAAGATGAACTGTAAAACAAAAAGAATTATAGTAACTATAATGTTAGCTAATACTCCTGAGCACTTAAACCACGTGCTACAAAATTCTGGCTCAAAGACGACTCAAAGGGACCCACAGGGACTCAGCATCACCTAGTTTAGTGCTTCTCAGACTTTAATGTGCATTGAAGGTACTTGGTGATACTGTTAAAAGGCAGTTTATCTAGGAACCCAGATTCTGCTTTTCCAATAAGCTTCCAGATAAGATTGATGTTGTTGGACTGAGGACCATATTCTGAGCAGCAGTGATCTAAACACCCCCTCTACCAAAAGAGAGCACAGATGGGAACTAGAAGAGGGAAGAAAGGAACAGAGAAGGTCCCAGAGAGCATCCCAACCCCTTAACCCTTTGACTACCTTCACTACCAAACCCAACGTACTCTGACAATTGTCCCTATTTTGCCTCTCCTTAGCGTGGCTGACAGTGGGGATCTCAGTGCCACGACCAGATCAAAGCGGCCTCTTGTACACCCTGGTCTCTCTGTTCCGTGCTTCCTCTGAGATCGAGCAGAAACGTCTCACAGTACTGGTTAATCTGGCACATTCTGACCTCACCGGGCTCAGAGAAACCATTGCCCATATTTCAACCCTCTTCAGCCCACAGATCTTGTCAGGGAAGCTGCTACTGATTCATGCTCTATCTGATGCCTACCGCACCATGGATGACATGAGGAAGGAGGCCCACGGTGGGGAATTCTACTCCAAGCAGAATAGAGATCATGCCTTCCTCATGAGCTTTGCCGCAAAGCTCTCTGAATACTTCCTGTTACTGGAGGACAATGTCCTTTGTGCCCCCAACTTTATCACCCACATTCATTGGAAGGTGGACACAATGAGGTCCGACCCATGGGTGCTACTGGAGTTCTCTAATATGGGCTTCCTCGGCAAACTCTTCCACAGCAGGGACCTCCCACTCCTGGCTCATTTCCTCCTCCTCTTCTACAAGGAAAAGCCCCTTGACAGACTGATCCCCCACTTCCGTACCCTCCTAGCTCAGAAAAACCCAATCCTCTGCAGACCGTTCCTTTTCTACCACAGGTTCTCCTACTATACCTCCAATGACAGTCAGAAGGCCACGCCAGTCCGGAAAAAGAACCCCTATGGTCCTGACAACCCACCTGCAGCCATTTTCACAGATATGAAGGTTTTTGATGTTCATTTCCCCTGGAAGGCCTACACTCTGGATGAGTCATTCTTCTGGACCCAAAATGTTAGTGCAGGGAACCACCTGACAGTCATTTTGAAGCATCCAGCGAACTTGAGCAGAGTGCAAGTGTTGACAGGCACCATCGTGGATGGAAAGCATGCCCTAGAGAAGGGACAAGTGGAGCTGGGCTATGACCCCGAGGGAATGCCTCAATTCTGTACCAGCTTTGCTTTGCTGGGCCATCTCTTGGAAGGGCAGGTGAATCAGGAGATATTCAAAAGTACGGGGTACGATGTGAGCTGTGTAAGGCTGGTGGTGAAAGCTAATCAGGTTGGCGGTCTCATAATCAGGCATATTTACCTCTGGGAGGAAACTCCCAAAGATATGGAAGCAGCTCAGAGTTGGAGATAAATCACTAAGGATGTGAAAAATTAAAGTTGTGAAGCTGTTCCATTCCAGCCTGAGTGACATGGGGAGATAGATGTCAGGGAATGAGGGGCAGGGACAGAAGACTCTATGATGTTCCTATGGTGCCACCATGATGTTAAGAGACCTGTTCCTTTTTCTCCCCAAACAAGTAATTCATATATATATATGAATTTATATATATATATATATATATATATATATATGTAAAACTTTTTATGTTTATTTATTTATTATTTTAAGTAGGCTCCACACCCAACATGGGGCTTGAACTCATGAGCCTGAGATCAAGAGTTGCATACTCTATGGACTGAGCTGGCTGGATGCCCTGTAAGGTGATTCTTATAGGTTATCTTTTTCTGGGAGCAAATATAGC